>NW_017199508.1:0-7315 GCF_001704415.2 Capra hircus | reverse complement strand
CCCCAATCACGTGGGCCCCAGGGGCAATCACGGGGCCCCCAGGGGAAATCACGTTGGGCCCCCAGGGGAAATCACGTGGGCCCCCGGGGCAAATCACGTGGGCCCCCAGGGGAAATCACGTGGCCCCTGGGGCAATCACGTGGGCCCCCAGGGGAAAATCACGTGGGCCCCCCAGGGCAATCACGTGGCCC
Organism: Capra hircus; assembly: GCF_001704415.2. Lineage (NCBI taxonomy): Eukaryota > Metazoa > Chordata > Mammalia > Artiodactyla > Bovidae > Capra > Capra hircus. The sequence continues at coordinate 7,124 of NW_017199508.1, read as the reverse complement.
CAGGGGAAATCACGTGGGCCCCCCACCCAGGGGCAAATCACGTGGGCCCCCAGGGCAATCACGGGCCCCCAGGGCCCACGTGGGCCCCCAGGGGCAATCACGTGGGCCCCCATGGGGGAAATCACGTGGGCCCCCCCCCCCCAGGGCAAATCACGGCCCACTGGGGCACGTGGGCCCCAATCACGTGGGCCCCCTGGGGCAATCACGTGGGGGGAAATCACGTGGGCCCCCAGGGGCAATCACGTGGGCCCCCAGGGGAAATCACGTGGGCCCCCAAATCATGGGCAATCACGTGGGCCCCCCAGGGCAATCACGTGGGCCCCAGGGGAAATCACGGGCCCCTGGGGCAATCACGTGGGGGGAAATCACGTGGGCCCCCAGGGGAAATCACGTGGGCCCCCAGGGGGAAATCACGTGGGCCCCCAGGGGAAATCACGTGGGCCCCCGGGGCATCACGTGGGCCCCCAGGGAAATCACGTGGGCCCCAGGGGAAATCACGTGGGCCCCCAGGGGAAATCACGTGGCTCACGTGGCCCCCAGGGAAAATCACGTGGCCCCAGGGGAAATCACGTGGGCCCCTGGGAAATCACGTGGGGCCCCCAGGGCAATCACGTGGGCCCCCAATCACGTGGGCCCCCAGGGGAAATCACGTGGGCCCCCCAAATCACGTGGGCCCCCAGGGAATCACGTGGGGCCCCCAGGGGCAATGGGGGGAAATCACGTGGGCCCCAGGGGAATCACGTGGGCCCCCAGGGGAAATCACGTGGGCCCCAGGGGAAATCACGTGGGCCCCCGGGCAATCACGTGGGCCCCCCGTGGGGGGCAATCACGTGGGGTCCCCCAGGGGAAATCACGTGGGCCCCCAGGGGAAATCACGTGGGCCCCCAGGGAAATCACGTGGCCCCCAGGGGAAATCACGTGGGGGGCAATCACGTGGGGGGCAATCACGTGGGCCCCCAGGGAAATCACGTGGGGGTCACGGGGCCCCCAGGGAAATCACGTGGGGGGGGCCCCCAGGGGAAATCACGTGGCCCCAGGGGGAAATCACGTGGGCCCCCAGGGGAATCACGTGGGCCCTGGGGCAATCACGTGGGCCCCAAGGGGAAATCACGTGGGCCCCAGGGGAAATCACGTGGGCCCCCAGGGGAAATCACGTGGGCCCCCATGGGCAATCACGTGGGCCCCCAAGGGGAAAATCACGTGGGCCCCAGGGGAAATCACGGGCCCCCAGGGGAAATCACGTGGGCCCCCCGGGCAATCACGTGGGGCAATCACGTGGGGTCACGTGGCCCCCAGGGGAAACACGTGGGCCCAGGGAAATCACGTGGGCCCCAGGGGAAATCACGTGGGCCCCCAGGGGAAATCACGTGGGCCCCCTGGGGCAATCACGTGGGCCCCAATCACGTGGGCCCCCAGGGGCAATCACGTGGGCCCCCAGGGAAATCACGTGGGCCCCCAGGGAAATCACGTGGGGGAAATCACGTGGGCCCCAGGGGCAATCACGTGGGCCCCCAGGGGGCAATCACGTGGGGCCCCAGGGGCAATCACGTATCACGTGGGCCCCCAATCACGGAGGGGAAATCACGTGGGCCCCCAGGGGGAAATCACGTGGGCCCCCCATTGGGCAATCACGTGGCCCCCTCACCCCCCCCCAGGGGCAATCACGTGGGCCCCAGGGGGAAATCATCCACGTGGGGGAATCACGTGGGCCGTGGGGGAAATCACGTGGGCCCCCAAATCACGTGGCCCCCAGGGGAAATCACGGCCCCCAATCACGGGGAAATCAGTGGGCCCCAATCACGTGGGCCCCCAATCACGTGGCCCAGGGAAATCACGTGGCCCCCAATGCCCCACGGAAATCACGGGGGGGGGAAATCACGTGGGGCCCCTGGGGCAATCACGTGGGCCCCCAGGGGGAAATCACGTGGGCCCCAGGGGAAATCACGTGGGCCCCCAGGGGAAATCACGTGGGCCCCCCTGGGGCAATCACGTGGGCCCCAGGGGAATCACCCCCTGGGGCAATCACGTGGGCCCCCAGGGGGGGGTGGGCCCCAGGGGAAATCACGTGGGCCCCCAGGGGAAATCACGTGGGCCCCAGGGGAAATCACGTGGGGGGGGGGGCCAGGGGCAATCACGTGGGCCCCAATCGTGGGCCCCCAGGGGAAATCACGTGGGCCCCCAGGGGAAATCACGTGGGGGGAAATCACGTGGCCCCCAGGGCAATCACGTGGGCCCCCAGGGAAATCAAATCACGTGGGCCCCCAGGGGAAATCACGTGGGGCCCCTGGGGCAATCACGTGGGCCCCCCAGGGGAAATCACGTGGGCCCCCTGGGCAATCACGTGGCCCCAGGGGGAAATCACGTGGGCCCCCCGGGAAATCACGTGGCCCCCAGGGGAAATCACGTGGGCCCCCAGGGAAATCACGTGGGCCCCCAGGGGAAATCACGTGGGCCCCGGCAATCACGTGGGCCCCCCAGGGGAAATCACGTGGGCCCAGGGGCAATCACGTGGCCCCAGGGGAAATCACGTGGGCCCCTGGGGCAATCACGTGGGCCCCCAGGGAAATCACGTGGGCCCCCAGGGGAAATCACGTGGGCCCCAATCACGTGGGCCCCAGGGGAAATCACGTCCCCGGGCAATCACGTGGGCCCAGGGGAAATCACGTGGGCAATCACGTGGGCCCCCAGGGGAAATCACGTGGGCCCCCCAGGGGAAATCACGTGGCCCCCAGGAAATCACGTGGGCAATCACCCCATCACGTGGCAATCACGTGGGCCCCAGGGGAAAATCACGTGGCCCCCCACGTGGGCCCCCAGGGGAAATCACGTGGGCCCCCCCCAGGGGAAATCACGTCCATGGGGCAATCACGTGGGCCCCCCGTGGGGGGGCAATCACGTGGGGGGCCCCCAGGGGAAATCACGTGGGCCCCCTGGGCAATCAGGGGGAAATCACGTGGGCCCCCCCAATCAGGGCCCAATCACGTGGGCCCCCAGGGGAAATCACGTGGGCCCCAGGGGAAATCACGTGGGGGGCAATCACGTGGGCCCCCAGGGAATCATCACGTGGGCCCCCACCCCCCAGGGGCAATCACGTGGGCCCCGAAATCACGTGGGGCCCAGGGGAAATCACGTGGGCCCAGGGGAAATCACGTGGGCCCCCAGGGGAAATCACGTGGGCCCCTGGGCAATCACGTGGGCCCCCAGGGAAATCACGTGGCCCCCCACCCAGGGGAAATCACGTGGGCCCCCGGGGAATCACGTGGGCCCCCAGGGGAAATCACGTGGGCCCCCAGGGGAAATCACGTGGGCCCCCAGGGGAAATCACGTGGGCCCCCGGGGAAATCACGTGGGCCCCCCGGGGCAATCACGTGGGCCCCAACAATCACGTGGGCCCCCAGGGGAAATCACGTGGGCCCCCAGGGAAATCACGTGGGCCCCCAGGGGCAAATCACGTGGCCCCCAGGGGAAATCACGTGGGCCCCAGGGGGGCCCCCCGGGAAATCAGGGGGGCCCCCAGGCCCCAGGGCAATCACGTGGCCCCCAGGGGAAATCACGTGGCCCCCAGGGGCAATCACGTGGGCCCCCAGGGAAATCACGTGGGCCCCAGGGGAAATCACGTGGGGCCCCCAGGGAAATCACGTGGGCCCCCAGGAAAATCACGTGGGCCCCCGGGAAATCACGTGGGCCCCCAGGGGCAATCACGTGGGCCCCCAGGGGAAATCACGGGCCCCCAGGGGAAATCACGTGGGCCCCCTGGGGCAATCACGTGGGCCCCAGTGGGCAATCACGTGGGCCCCCAGGGGCAATCACGTGGGCCCCAGGGGAAATCACGTGGGCCCCAGGGGAAATCACGTGGGCCCCAGGGGAAATCACGTGGGCCCCAGGGGCAATCACGTGGGAGGGGAATCACGTGGGCCCCCTGGGCAATCACGTGGGCCCCAGGGGGAAATCACGTGGGCCCCAAATCACGTGGGGGGCAATCACTGGGCCCCCAGGGGCAATCACGTGGGCCCCCAGGGAAATCACGTGGGCCCCCAGGGAAATCACGTGCCCCAGGGGAAAATCACGTGGGCCCCCTGGGCAATCACGTGGGCCCCAGGGCATTGGGCCCCAGAAATCACGTGGGCCAGGGGCAATCACGTGGGGCCCCAGGGAAATCACGTGGGCCCCCAGGCAATCACGTGGGCCCCCCATCACGTGGAAATCACGTGGGCCCCCACGGGGGAAATCACGTGGGCCCTGCAATCACGTGGGCCCCCAGGGGAAATCACGTGGCCCCAGGGAAATCACGTGGGCCCCAGGGGAAATCACGTGGGGCCCCTGGGGCAATCACGTGGGCCCCAGGGGAAATCACGTGGGGGGCAATCCACGTGGCGCCCAGGGAAATCACGTGGGCCCCCAGGGAAATCACGTGGGCCCCTGGGGCAATCACGTGGGCCCCCCAATTGGGAAATCACGGGGCCCCAGGGGAAATCACGTGGGTCCCCCGGCAATCACGTGGGCCCCCCCCAGGGGCAATCACGTGGGCCCCCAAGGGGCGCAATCACGTGGGCCCCCAGGGGAAATCACGTGGGCCCCGGGCAATCACGTGGGCCCCCACAATCACGTGGGCCCCCAGGGGAAATCACGGGCCCCCGGTCACGTGGGCCCCCAGGGAATCACGTGGGCCCCAGGGGCAATCACGTGGGCCCCCAGCGGGAAATCACGTGGGCCCCCCAATCACGTGGCCCAATCACGTGGGCCCCCGTGAAATCACGTGGCCCCAGGGAATCACGTGGCCCCAGGGCAATCACGTGGGCCCCCAGGGTAATCACGTGGGCCCCGTGGAAATCACATGGCCCCCAAATCACGTGGGCCCCGGGCAATCACGTGGCCCCCCGTGGAATCACGTGGCCCCCAGGGGCAATCACGTGGTCCCCAGGGGCAATCACGTGGGCCCCAGGGAAATCACGTGGGCCCCAGGGCAATCACGTGGGCCCCCGGAAATCACGTGGGCCCCAGGGATCACGTGGCCCCCAGGGGTGGCCCCAGGGGCAATCACGTGGGCCCCAGGGGCAATCACGTGGGGGCAATCACGTGGGGGAAATCACGTGGGCCCCAGGGGAAATCACGTGGCCCCAGGGCATCCGTGGCCCCCAGGGGCAATCACGTGGGCCCCCCAAATCACGTGGCCCCAGGGGCAATTCACGTGGCCCCCGGAAATCACGTGGGCCCCAGGGGCAATCACGTGGCCGTGGCCGTGGGCCCCAGGGGAAATCACGTGGGCCCCAGGGGCAATCACGTGGGCCCCCAGGGGAATCACGGGCCCCCCGGGGGGCCCCCAGGGCAATCACGTGGGCCCCCACGGGGGGGAAATCACGTGGCCCAGGGCAATCACGGCCCCCCGTGGAATCACGTGGGCCCCAGGGCAATCACGTGGGCCCCCACGTGGGCCCCAGGGAAATCACGTGGGCCCCAGGGGCAATCACGTGGAAATCACGTGGGCCCGTGGAAATCACGTGGGCCCCCAGGGGCAATCACGTCAATCACGTGGGCCCCAGGGCAATCACGTGGGCCCCCATCGTGGGCCCCCCAGGGGGCCCCCCAATCACGTGGGCCCCCGTGGGAATCACGTGGGCCCAGGGGCAATCACGTGGGCCCAATCACCCCGTGGAAATCACGTGGGCCCCAGGGCAATCACGTGGGCCCCACGGGGGGTGGGGGCAATCACCCCCAGGGCAATCATTCAAATCACGTGGGCCCAGGGGCCCCAGGGGCAATCACGTGGCCCCATCACGTGGCCCAGGGGCAATCACGTGGGCCCCGGGAAATCACGTGGGCCCCCACGTGGGCCCCAGGGGCAATCACGTGGTCACGTGGGCCCCCGTGGGCCCCAGGGGCATCACGTGGGCCCCCAGGGCATCACGTGGCCCCAGGGGAAATCCGTGGGCCCCAGGGAAATCACGTGGGCCCCCACGTGGGCCCCAAATCACGTGGGCCCCGGGGCAATCACGTGGGCCCCAGGGGAACCCCAGGGCAATCACCAATCACGTGGGCCCCCAGGGGAATCACGTGGCCCCAGGGGCAATCGTGGGCCCCCGTGGAAATCACGTGGCCCCAGGGCAATCACGTAAATCACGTGGGCCCCCACGTGGGCAATCACGTGGCCCCCATCACGTGGGCCCCCAGGGCAATCAGTGGGCCCCAGGGCATCACGTGGCCCGTGGAAATAATCACGTGGGCCCGTGGAAATCACGTGGGCCACCCGGGAAATCACGTGGGCCCCCAGGGCAATCAAATCACGTGGGCCCCAGGGGAAATCACCCCAGGGGAAATCACGTGGGCCCCCCAGGGGCAATCACGTGGGCCCCCAGGGGGGTGGAAATCACGTGGGCCCAGGGAATCACGGGGCCCCAGGGGAAATCACGTGGGCCCCAGGGGCAATCACGTGGCCCCCGGGGCAATCACGTGGGCCCCAGGGAATCACGTGGGCCCCCAGGGCAATCACGTGGGCCCCCCAATCACGTGGCCCCAGGGGCAATCACGTGGGCCCCCCCAATCACGGGCCCCCGGGAATCACGTGGGCCCCCCCGTGGCCCAGGGGCAATCACGTGGGCCCCCCGTGGAAATCACGTGGGCCCCAGGGGGGCCCCCGTGGAAATCACGTGGGCCCCAGGGGAATCACCCCCAGGGTGGGCCACAAAATCACGTGGGCCCCCCGTGGGAATCACGTGGCCCAGGGACGTGTGGGCAATCACGTGGGGCCCCCAATCACGTGGGCCCCAGGGGCAATCACGTGGGCACCCCGTGGAAATCACGTGGCCCCAGGGGAATCACGTGGGCCCCAGGGGCAATCACGTGGGCCAATCACGTGGGCCCCCGGGAATCACGGGCCCCAGGGAAATCACGTGGGCCCCAGGGGCAATCACGTGGCCCGTGGAATCACGTGTGGAAATCACGGGCCCCAGGGGCAATCACGTGGGCCCCCAGGGGGGGCCCCGTGGAAATCACGTGGGCCCCCAGGGGCAATCACGTGGGCCCCAGGGAAAATCACGTGGGCCCCAGGGGCAATCACGGGCCCCCAGGGGCAATCACGTGGGCCCCCAGGGGAAATCACGTGCCCCCAGGGCAATCACGTGGGCCGT
>NW_017199507.1:0-7316 GCF_001704415.2 Capra hircus | reverse complement strand
GTCTCTCCGTGCGAGCTTCTGGGTGGCCAAGGAACCGCCTGAAGAGCCCTGCTGTTGCCCTTCGCTTCCCTCCATGACAGAGCTTCACTGCTGGAGCCCTTGCAGTGTGCAACCCACCAGCCCCTAAGCCCTCCTCAAGGACGCTTGGGACTAAGGGCAAAGGCAAGGCAGGGGTAGAGCTGAAGCCAGGAAGGCGCCAGTGGCGTTTCCGAGCCTCACACAGCCTGCTCCTTCCTGGGGAGGGAGCCTTAAAGCAAGGCAAGTCTGCGCAAGGCTCGCCTATGGCAGAGCATCTTGGTGCCAGGAACTTGCCAGATCGGGCCTCTGAACAGAGCTAGAGATCTGCCGTACTGGAGTCGCACTTAGCTTCGTGTAAGCAGGATTTCAGCTTGACGGGGACTTGCTGCCTCCTCTTCCCCCGAGGAGGCTCGCTTCCCTGCTGGCTGTGCACTCGCCTATCAGGCGGGGGCGCAGGGGCTCCTCCAGCAGGTCCTTGCCTCAGGGGCTGCTTCCCCTGAGTTGGGGCTGTGGGCAGGAACCCAGACACCGCAGGATCAGGCCCAAACACCTGCACATGTCTCTGCTGGGGAGGAGAGTGCTAGGGAACCTACGTCTGTCATACACTTTCTGGGCACCCAAGGAATCAGCCTCCGTGTGTGCGGGGCTGAAAAACCCCAGCCAGGGGCGCTGGAGCCTGGTGCTCTCCGTGTGGCGCTGAATCTGGGCGGCCAAGCAACCGCTGGAGGAGCCCTGCAGTTGCCCTTCCCTTCCCTCTGACAGAATTCTCACTGCTGGAGCCCTTGGCAGTGTGCAACCCACCAGCCCCTAAGCTCTCCTTAAGGAGGACTGGGACCTAAGTGCAAAGGCAAGGCAGGATTGGAGCTGAGGCAAGAAAGGCGCCAGTGGCGACTCCCAGGCTCCTGCTGCCTGCTCCTTCCTGGAGAGGCAGCCTAAAAGCAAGGCAAGTCTGGGCAAGGCTAGCCCCCGGCAGAGCAGCCTCGCGCCAGGAACTCTGCCAGATCGGGCTCTGAGCAGAGCTAGAGCTCTGCCGTACTGGAGGCGCACTTAGCTCCGTGCAAGCAGGGCTTTCAACTTGACGGGGCTGGGCTGCCTCCTCTTCCCCCGAGGAGGCTCGCTTCCCTGCTGGCTGTGCACTCGCCTATCAGGCGGGGCGCAGGGCTCCTCCAGCAGGTCTTGCCTCAGGGGCTGCTTCCCCTGAGTTGGGGCTGTGGGCAGGAACCCAGACACGCAGGATCAGGCCCCAACCACCTGCACATGTCTCTGCTGGGGAGGAGAGTGCTAGGGAACCTACGTCTGTCATACACTTTCTGGGCACCCAAGGAATCAGCCTCCGTGTGTGCGGGGCTGAAAACCCCAGCCAGGGGCCCTGGGAGCCTGGTGCTCTCGGTGCGGCGCTGATTCTAGGCGGCCTAGAAACCGCTGGAGGAGCCCTGCAGTTGCCCTTCCCTTCCCTCTGACAGAGCTCTCACTGCTGAAGCCCTTGGCAGTGTGCAACCCACCACCCCCTAAGCCCTCCCCAACGACGCCTGGCACCTATGTGCAAAGGCAAGGCAGGATTGGAGCTGAGGCAAGGAAGGCACCAGTGGCGTCTCCCAGGCTCGCTCAGACAGCTCCTTCCTGGGGAGGGAGCCTAAAAGCAAGGCAAGTCTGGGCAAGGCGAGCCCCCGGCCGAGCAGCCTCGCGCCAGAAACTCTGCCAGATCGGGGCTCTGAGCAGAGCTAGAGCTCTGCCGTACTGGAGGCCCACTTAGCTCCGTGCAAGCAGGGCTTTCCTCTTGACTGGGCTCGGCTGCCTCCTCTTCTCCCGAGGAGGCTCGCTACACTGCTGGCTGTGCTCTCGCCTATCAGGCGGGCGCGCAGGGCTCCTCCAGCAGGTCTTGCCTCAGGGGCTGCTTCCCCTGAGTTGAGGCTGTGGGCGGGAACCCAGACACGCAGGATAAGGCCCCAACCACCTGCACATGTCTCTGCTGGGGAGGAGAGTGCTAGGGAACCTACGTCTCTCACACACTTTCTAGGCACCCACGGAGTCAGCCTCTGGGAGTGTGGGGATGCAAAACCCAGCCAGGGGCCCTTGGAACCTGGTGCTCTCCGTGCGGAGCTTTGTCTGGGCGGCCAAGGAACCGCTGAAGGAGCCCTGCTGTTGCCCTTCGCTTCCCTCTGACAGAGCTTTCACTGCTGGAGCCCTTGGCAGTGTGCAACCCACCAGCCCCTAAGCCCTCCTCAAGGACGCTTGGGACCTAAGTGCAAAGGCAAGGCAGGGGTAGAGCTGAAGCCAGGAAGGCGCCAGTGGCGTTTCCGAGCCTCACACAGCCTGCTCCTTCCTGGGGAGGGAGCCTTAAAGCAAGGCAAGTCTGCGCAAGGCTCGCCTATGGCAGAGCATCTTGGTGCCAGGAACTCTGCCAGATCGGGCCTCTGAACAGAGCTAGAGATCTGCCGTACTGGAGTCGCACTTAGCTTCGTGTAAGCAGGGATTTCAGCTTGACGGGGACTTGCTGCCTCCTCTTCCCCCGAGGAGGCTCGCTTCCCTGCTGGCTGTGCACTCGCCTATCAGGCGGGGGCGCAGGGCTCCTCCAGCAGGTCTTGCCTCAGGGGCTGCTTCCCCTGAGTTGGGGCTGTGGGCAGGAACCCAGACACGCAGGATCAGGCCCCAAACACCTGCACATGTCTCTGCTGGGGAGGAGAGTGCTAGGGAACCTACGTCTGTCATACACTTTCTGGGCACCCAAGGAATCAGCCTCCGTGTGTGCGGGGCTGAAAACCCCAGCCAGGGGCCCTGGGAGCCTGGTGCTCTCCGTGTGGCGCTGAATCTGGGCGGCCAAGCAACCGCTGGAGGAGCCCTGCAGTTGCCCTTCCCTTCCCTCTGACAGAATTCTCACTGCTGGAGCCCTTGGCAGTGTGCAACCCACCAGCCCCTAAGCTCTCCTTAAGGAGGACTGGGACCTAAGTGCAAAGGCAAGGCAGGATTGGAGCTGAGGCAAGAAAGGCGCCAGTGGCGACTCCCAGGCTCCTGCTGCCTGCTCCTTCCTGGAGAGGCAGCCTAAAAGCAAGGCAAGTCTGGGCAAGGCTAGCCCCCGGCAGAGCAGCCTCGCGCCAGGAACTCTGCCAGATCGGGGCTCTGAGCAGAGCTAGAGCTCTGCCGTACTGGAGGCGCACTTAGCTCCGTGCAAGCAGGGCTTTCAACTTGACGGGGCTGGGCTGCCTCCTCTTCCCCCGAGGAGGCTCGCTTCCCTGCTGGCTGTGCACTCGCCTATCAGGCGGGGGCGCAGGGCTCCTCCAGCAGGTCTTGCCTCAGGGGCTGCTTCCCCTGAGTTGGGGCTGTGGGCAGGAACCCAGACACGCAGGATCAGGCCCCAAACACCTGCACATGTCTCTGCTGGGGAGGAGAGTGCTAGGGAACCTACGTCTGTCATACACTTTCTGGGCACCCAAGGAATCAGCCTCCGTGTGTGCGGGGCTGAAAACCCCAGCCAGGGGCCCTGGGAGCCTGGTGCTCTCGGTGCGGCGCTGATTCTAGGCGGCCTAGAAACCGCTGGAGGAGCCCTGCAGTTGCCCTTCCCTTCCCTCTGACAGAGCTCTCACTGCTGAAGCCCTTGGCAGTGTGCAACCCACCACCCCCTAAGCCCTCCCCAACGACGCCTGGCACCTATGTGCAAAGGCAAGGCAGGATTGGAGCTGAGGCAAGGAAGGCACCAGTGGCGTCTCCCAGGCTCGCTCAGACAGCTCCTTCCTGGGGAGGGAGCCTAAAAGCAAGGCAAGTCTGGGCAAGGCGAGCCCCCGGCCGAGCAGCCTCGCGCCAGAAACTCTGCCAGATCGGGGCTCTGAGCAGAGCTAGAGCTCTGCCGTACTGGAGGCCCACTTAGCTCCGTGCAAGCAGGGCTTTCCTCTTGACTGGGCTCGGCTGCCTCCTCTTCTCCCGAGGAGGCTCGCTACACTGCTGGCTGTGCTCTCGCCTATCAGGCGGGCGCGCAGGGCTCCTCCAGCAGGTCTTGCCTCAGGGGCTGCTTCCCCTGAGTTGAGGCTGTGGCGGGAACCCAGACACGCAGGATAAGGCCCCAACCACCTGCACATGTCTCTGCTGGGGAGGAGAGTGCTAGGGAACCTACGTCTCTCACACACTTTCTAGGCACCCACGGAGTCAGCCTCTGGGAGTGTGGGGATGCAAAACCCAGCCAGGGGCCCTTGGAACCTGGTGCTCTCCGTGCGGAGCTTTGTCTGGGCGGCCAAGGAACCGCTGAAGGAGCCCTGCTGTTGCCCTTCGCTTCCCTCTGACAGAGCTTTCACTGCTGGAGCCCTTGGCAGTGTGCAACCCACCAGCCCCTAAGCCCTCCTCAAGGACGCTTGGGACCTAAGTGCAAAGGCAAGGCAGGGGTAGAGCTGAAGCCAGGAAGGCGCCAGTGGCGTTTCCGAGCCTCACACAGCCTGCTCCTTCCTGGGGAGGGAGCCTTAAAGCAAGGCAAGTCTGCGCAAGGCTCGCCTATGGCAGAGCATCTTGGTGCCAGGAACTCTGCCAGATCGGGCCTCTGAACAGAGCTAGAGATCTGCCGTACTGGAGTCGCACTTAGCTTCGTGTAAGCAGGGATTTCAGCTTGACGGGGACTTGCTGCCTCCTCTTCCCCCGAGGAGGCTCGCTTCCCTGCTGGCTGTGCACTCGCCTATCAGGCGGGGGCGCAGGCTCCTCCAGCAGGTCTTGCCTCAGGGGCTGCTTCCCCTGAGTTGGGGCTGTGGGCAGGAACCCAGACACGCAGGATCAGGCCCCAAACACCTGCACATGTCTCTGCTGGGGAGGAGAGTGCTAGGGAACCTACGTCTGTCATACACTTTCTGGGCACCCAAGGAATCAGCCTCCGTGTGTGCGGGCTGAAAACCCCAGCCAGGGGACCCTGGGAGCCTGGTGCTCTCCGTGTGGCGCTGAATCTGGGCGGCCAAGCAACCGCTGGAGGAGCCCTGCAGTTGCCCTTCCCTTCCCTCTGACAGAATTCTCACTGGCTGGAGCCCTTGGCAGTGTGCAACCCACCAGCCCCTAAGCCTCTCCTTAAGGACGACTGGCACCTAAGTGCAAAGGCAAGCAGGATTGGAGCTGAGGCAAGAAAGGCGCCAGTGGCGACTCCCAGGCTCCTCTGCCTGCTCCTTCCTGGGAGAGGCAGCCTAAAAGCAAGGCAAGTCTGGGCAAGGCTAGCCCCCGGCAGAGCAGCCTCGCGCCAGGAACTCTGCCAGATCGGGGCTCTGAGCAGAGCTAGAGCTCTGCCGTACTGGAGGGCCGCACTTAGCTCCGTGCAAGCAGGGCTTTCAACTCTTGACTGGGCTCGGGCTGCCTCCTCTTCTCCCCGAGGAGGCTCGCTTACCACTGCTGGCTGTGCTCTCGCCTATCAGGCGGGGCGCGCAGGGCTCCTCCAGCAGGTCTTGCCTCAGGGCTGCTTCCCCTGAGTTGGGCTGTGGGCGGGAACCCAGACACGCAGGATCAGGCCCCAACCACCTGCACATGTCTCTGCTGGGGAGGAGAGTGCTAGGGAACCTACGTCTCTCACACACTTTCTAGGCACCCACGGAGTCAGCCTCTGGAGTGTGGGGATGCAAAACCCAGCCAGGGGCCCTTGGAACCTGGTGCTCTCCGTGCGGAGCTTTGTCTGGGCGGCCAAGGAACCGCTGAAGGAGCCCTGCTGTTGCCCTTCGCTTCCCTCTGACAGAGCTTTCACTGCTGGAGCCCTTGGCAGTGTGCAACCCACCAGCCCCTAAGCCCTCCTCAACGGACGCTTGGGACCTAAGTGCAAAGGCAAGGCAGGGGTAGAGCTGAAGCCAGGAAGGCCGCCAGTGGCGTTTCCGAGCCTCACACAGCCTGCTCCTTCCTGGGGAGGGAGCCTTAAAGCAAGGCAAGTCTGCGCAAGGCTCGCCTATGGCAGAGCATCTTGGTGCCAGGAACTCTGCCAGATCGGGCCTCTGAACAGAGCTAGAGATCTGCCGTACTGGAGTCGCACTTAGCTTCGTGTAAGCAGGGATTTCAGCTTGACGGGGACTTGCTGCCTCCTCTTCCCCCGAGGAGGCTCGCTTCCCTGCTGGCTGTGCACTCGCCTATCAGGCGGGGGCGCAGGGCTCCTCCAGCAGGTCTTGCCTCAGGGGCTGCTTCCCCTGAGTTGGGGCTGTGGGCAGGAACCCAGACACGCAGGATCAGGCCCCAAACACCTGCACATGTCTCTGCTGGGGAGGAGAGTGCTAGGGAACCTACGTCTGTCATACACTTTCTGGGCACCCAAGGAATCAGCCTCCGTGTGTGCGGGGCTGAAAACCCCAGCCAGGGGACCTGGGACCTGGTGCCTCTCCGTGTGGCCGCTGAATCTGGGCGGCCCAAGCAACCGCTGGAGGAGCCCTGCAGTTGCCCTTCCCTTCCCTCTGACAGAGTTCTCACTGCTGGAAGCCCTTGCCAGTGTGCAACCCACCAGCCCCTAAGCTCTCCTTAAGGAGGACTGGGACCTAAGTGCAAAGGCAAGGCAGGATTGGAGCTGAGGCAAGAAAAGCGCCAGTGGCGACTCCCAGGCTCCTGCATGGCCTGCTCCTTCCTGGAGAGGCAGCCTAAAAGCAAGGCAAGTCTGGGCAAGCTGAGCCCCGGCCGAGCAGCCTCGCCGCCAGGAACTCTGCCAGATCGGGGCTCTGAGCAGAGCTAGAGCTCTGCCGTACTGGAGCCCACTTAGCTCCGTGCAAGCAGGGCTTTCCTCTTGACTGGGCTCGGCTGCCTCCTCTTCTCCCGAGGAGGCTCGCTACACTGCTGGCTGTGCTCTCGCCTATCAGGCGGCGCGCAGGCTCCTCCAGCAGGTCTTGCCTCAGGGGCTGCTTCCCCTGAGTTGGGCTGTGGCGGAACCCAGACACGCAGGATAAGGCCCCAACCACCTGCACATGTCTCTGCTGGGAGGAGAGTGCTAGGGAACCTACGTCTCTCACACACTTTCTAGGCACCCACGGAGTCAGCCTCTGGAGTGTGGGATGCAAAACCCAGCCAGGGGCCCTTGGAACCTGGTGCTCTCCGTGCGGAGCTTTGTCTGGGCGCCAAGAACCGCTGAAGGAGCCCTGCTGTTGCCCTTCGCTTCCCTCTGACAGAGCTTTCACTGCTGAGCCCTTGGCAGTGTGCAACCCACCAGCCCCTAAGCCTCCTCAAGGACGCTTGGACCTAAGTGCAAAGGCAAGCAGGGTAGAGCTGAAGCCAGGAAGGCCAGTGGCGTTCCGAGCCTCACACAGCCTGCTCCTTCCTGGGAGGAGCCTTAAAAGCAAGCAAGTCTGCAAGGCTCGCCTATGGCAGAGCATCTTGGT
>NW_017199506.1:0-7317 GCF_001704415.2 Capra hircus | reverse complement strand
GCATTTCCCTTCGCGTGGATCAAGGGATCTGTGGCTTTCCCTCGAGGCTTTCCCACGAGGTTTTCCCACGAGGCCTTTCCACAGGGCTGTCCCACGTGCCGCCTTGTTGTGAGTCGATCTCGGCTTGAAAGTCGAGGCAGTGCAGGGAAAACAGGTTTTCCCTGGAATGGACTGAGACATCTGGGGGACTCTGGGAATGTGGCACGACCCTGGAGTTCCTCTCTCCCTTTCCTGTGGAGAGCGCCTCCTCTTGAGATGCGACGGGAACGCCGGGAATTCTTCCCCCACGCAGGGAAAGGATCCCTCCTCTCGAGCTAGGAGGCGGAAACGGGGCTCCTCTGGATGTGGGCGGGAATCGTGCTTCCTCTCGAGTGGAGACGGGTATGTCGGGGAACTTCTTGAGTTGCAGCAAGGGTGTGAAAGACCCTTTGGAAGTTCCAGAGTTAGATGTGATTAGCCTCGAGACGCCTCAGTGGAAATGGGCCTCATCTCGCCTGGAGGGAGAACCTCCTGGATTTTCTCGAGTTGCGGCAGGTGCTCTCGACTTACGACGGGGACCTCAGGGACCCGCTCTGGTGGCCTCAGGAAAGGCCAGTCCCTGCGAGTTGCTCGGGGCCTCTCGGGTTCCTCCCGTAGATGCTGGGGCCTAAAACCTTGTGTGGAGTCAGTGCCGGAACCTGAGGATTCCTCTCCCAGTGCTGACATGGATCTTTGGGTACTTCTGGAGTCTCCCCAGGGGAGTCAGTCCTCGTCTCGAGTGGGGGCATGCACGTGGGCTCTCCTCCCGAGCTGTAGCAGGAGTGTCACGTTTCCCTTCGCGAGGATCAAGGGATTTGTGTCTTTCCCTCGAGGCTTTCCCACGAGGCTTTTTTCCCACAGGGCTCTCCCACGTGCCACCGTGGTGTGAGTCGATCCTCGGCTTGAAAGTCGAGGCAGTGCAGGGAAAACAGGTTTCCCTGGAATGGACTGAGACATCCAGGGGACTCTGGGAATGGTGGCACGACCCTGGAGTTTCCTCTCGCCTTTCCTGTGGAGAGCGCCTCCTCTTGAGATGCGACGGGAACGCCGGGAATTCTTTCCCGACCACGCAGGGAAAGGATCCCTCCTCCTGGGCTAGGAGGTGGAAACGGGGCTCCTCTGGTTGTGGGCGGGACTCTCGTGCTTCCTCTCGAGTTGGAGACGGGTATGTCGGGGAACTTCTTGAGTTGCAGCAAGGGTGTGAAGGACCCTTCGGAAGTTCCAGAGGTAAGGTGTGATTAGCCTCGAGATGCCTCAGCGGAAATAGGTCTCAGCTCGCCTGGAGGGGAGAACCTCCTGGATTTTCTCGAGTTGCGGCTGATACTCTCGACGTACGACGGGGAACTCAGGGACCAGCTGTGGTGGCCTCAGGAAAGGCCAGTCCCCATGCGAGTTGCTCGGGGGCCTCTCCGGATTCCTCTTCGTCGATGCCGGAGCCTAAGATCTTGTGTGGATTTGGTGCCGGAAACTGAGCATTCCTCTCCAGTGCTGACATGGTCTTGGGGTACTTCTGCAGTCTCCCAGGGGAGTCAGTCCGAGTCTCGAGTGGGGGCATGCACGGGCGACTTTCCTACCGAGCTATAGCAGCAGTGTCACGCTTCCCTTCGCGTGGATCAAGGGATCTGTGGCTTTCCCTCGAGGCTTTCCAGGAGGTTTTCCCATGAGGCTTTCCAACAGGACTGTCCCACGTGCCACCGTGGTGTGAGTCGAACCTCGGCTTGAAATTCGAGGCAGTGCAGGGAAACAGGTTTCCCTGGAATGGACTGAGACATCTGGGGGACTCTAGGTAATGGTGGCACGACCCTGGAGTTCCTCTTGCCTTACTTGTGGAGAGTGCCGCATCTTGAGATGCGACGGGAACGCCGGGAATTCTTTCACGAGCACACAGGGAATGGATCCTTTCTCTCGAGCTAGGAGGCAGAAAGGGGGCTCCTCTGGATGTGGGCGGGACTCTCGTGCTTCCTGCTCGAGTGGAGACGGGTATGTCGGGGAACTTCTTGAGTTGCAGCAAGGGTGTGAAGGACCCCTTGGAAGTTCCAGAAGTTAGGTGTGATTAGCCTCGAGACGCCTCCGCGGAAATGAGCCTCATCTCGCCTGGAAGGGTGAACCTCCTGGATTTTCTCGAGTTGCGGCAGGTGCTCTCGACTTACGACGGGGACCTCAGGGACCCGCACTGGTGGCCTCAGGAAAGGCCGGTCCCCTTGCGAGTTGCTTGGGAGCCTCGCGGGATTCCTCTCCCGTCGATGCCAGGGCCTAAGACCTTGTGTGGAGTCGGTGCCGGAACCTGAGGATTCCTCTCCAGTGCTGACATGGATCCTGGGGTACTTCTGGAGTCTCCCCAGGCTAGTCAGTCCTCGTCTCGAGTCGGGGCATGCACGTGCGCTTTCCTCCCGAGCTGTAGCAGCAGTGTATCCCTACCTTTCCCGTGGATCAAGGGATCTGTGGCTTTCCCTCGAGGCTTTCCCCGAGGCTTTCCCGAGAGGCTTTCCGACAGGGCACTCCCAACTGCCACCGTGGTGTGAGTCGATCCTCGGCTTGAAAGTCTAGGCAGTGCAGGGAAACAGGTTTCCCTGGAATGGACTGAGACAGCTGGGGGACTCTGGGAATGGTGGCACGACCCTGGAGTTCCTCTCGCCTTTCTTGTAGAGAGTGCCTCCTCTTGAGATTCGACCGGAACGCCGGAAATTCTTTACCGACCACGCAGGGAAAGGATCCTTCCTCTCGAGCTAGGAGGCGGAAACGGGGCTCCTCTGGATGTGAGCGGGACTGTCGTGCTTCCTCTCGAGTGGAGACGGGTATGTCGGGGAACATCTTGAGTTGCAGCAAGGGTGTGAAGAACCCTTTGGAAGTTCAAGAGGTTAGGTGTGATTAGCCTGGAGACGCCTCAGCAGAAATGGGCCTCATCTCGCCTGGAGGGGAGAACCTCCTGCATTTTCTCGAGTTGCGGCAGGTGCTCTCATCTTACGATGGGGACCTCAGGGACCCACTCTGGTAGCCTCAGGAAAGGCCAGTCCCCATGCGAGTTGCTCGGGGGCCTCTCGGGATTCCTCTCCCGTCGATGCCGGGGCCTAGGACCTTGTGTTGAGTCGGTGCCAGAACCTGAGGATTCTTCTCCAGTGCTGACATGGATCTTGGGGTACTTCTGGAGTCTCCCCAGTGGAGTCAGTCCTCGTCTCGAGAGGGTCGATGCACGTGCGCTTTCCTCCCGAGCTGTAGTAGCAGTGTCAAGCTTCCCTTCCCGTGGATCAAGGGATCTGTGGCTTTCCCTCGAGGCTTTCCCACAAGGCTTTCCCACGAGGCTTCCCCACAGGGCTGTCCCACGTGCCACCGTGGTTTGAGTTGATCCTCGGCTTGAAAGTCGAAGCAGTGCAGGGAAAACAGGTTTCCCTGGAATGGACGGAGGCATCTGGGAGACTCTGGGAATATGGCACGACCCTGGAGTTCTCTCGCCTTTCCTGTGGAGAGCGCCTCCTATTGACATGCGACGGGAACGCCGGGAATTCTTTCCCAACCACGCAGGGAAAGGATCCCTCCTCTCGAGCTAGGAGGCGGAAACGGGGCTCCTCTGGATGTGGGCCAGAACTCTCCTGCTTCCCCTCGAGTGGAGATGGGTATGTCGGGGAACTTCTTGAGTTGCAGCAAGGGTGTGAAGGACCCTTTGGAAGTTCCAGAGGTTAAGGTGTGAATAGCCTCGAGACTCCTCAGCGGAAATGGGCCTCCATCTCGCCTGGAGGGAGAACCTCCTGGATTTTCTCGAGTTGCGGCAGTGCTCTCGGCTTAGACGGGACTCAGGGAACCGCTCTGGTTGCCTCAGGAAAGGCCAGTCCCATGCGAGTTGCTCGGGTGCTCTGGGGATTCCTCTCCGTCGATGCCGGGCCTAAGACCTTGTGTGGAGTCGGTGCCGGAACTGAGGATTCTCTCAGTGCAGACATGGAACTTGGGGTACTTCTGGAGTCTCCCCAGGTGAGTCAGTCCTCATCTCGAGTGGGGCATGCACGTGCGCTTTCCTCCGAACTGTAGCAGCAGTTCGTACTTCCTTCGCGTGGATCAAGGGATCAGGGCTTTCCCCGAGGCTTTCACACAGGCTGTACACGTGCACCGTGTGTGAGTCGATCCTCGCTTGAAAGTCGAGGCAGTGCAGGAAAACAGGTTTCCCTGAATGGACGGAGACATCTGGTTGACTCTGGAATGGTGGCACGACCTGGAGTTCCTCTCGCCTTTCCTGTGGAGAGCGCCTCCTCTTGAGATGCGACGGGAACGCGGAATACTTTCCGACCATGCAGGGAAAGGATCCCTCCTCTCTAGCTAGGAGACGGAAACGGGCTCTCTGGATGTGGCCGGGACTCTCGTGCTTCTCTCGAGTGGAGACGGGAATGTCGGGGAACTTCTGGAGTTGCAGCAAGGGTGTGAAGGACCCTTTGGAAGTTCCAGAGTTTAGGTGTGAATAGCCTCGAGACGCCTCAGCGGAGATGGGCCTCATCTCGCCTGGAGGGGAGAACCTCCTGGATTTTCTCGAGTTGCAGCAGGAGCTCTCGACTTACGAAGGGGACTTCAGGGACCCACTCTGGTGGCCTCAGGAAAGGCCAGTCCCCATGCGAGTTGCTCATGGGCCTCTCGGGATTCCTCTCCCGTCGATGCCGGGGCCTATGATCTTGTGTGGAGTGGGTGCCGGAAAGTGAGGATTCCTCTCCAGTGCTGACATGGATCTTGGGGTACTTCTGGAGTCTCCCCAGTGGAGTCAGTCCTCGTCACTAGTGGGGGCATGCACGTCCGCTTTCCTCCCGAGCTGTAGCAGCAGTGTCGCGCTTCCATTCGCTTGGATCAAGGGATCTGTGGCTTTCCCTCGAGGCTTTCCCTCGAGGCTTTCCCACGAGGCTTTCCCGAGGCTTTCCCACAGAGCTCTCCACGTGCCACCGTGGTGTGAGTGGATCCTCGGCTTGAAAGTCTAGGCAGTGCAGGGAAACAGTTTTCCCTGGAATGGACTGAGACCTCTGGGGGACTCTGGTAATGGTGGCACGACCCTGGAGTTCCTCTCTCCTTTCTTGTAGAGAGTGCCTCCTCTTGAGATACGACGGGAATGCCGGGAATTCTTTCCCGACCACGCAGGGAAAGGATCCCTCCTCTCGAGCTAGGAGGCGGAAACGGGGCTTCTCTGGATGTGAGCGGGACTCTCGTGCTTCTCTCGAGTGGAGCTGGGTATGTCGGGGAACATCTTGAGTTGCAGCAAGGGTGTGAAGAACCCTTTGGAAGTTCCAGAGGTTAGGTGTGATTAGCCTGGAGACGCCTCAGCGGAAATGGCCCTCATCTCGCCTGGATGGGAGAACCTCCTGGATTTTCTCGAGTTTCGGCAGGCGCTCTCGACTTACGACGGGGACCTCAGGGGACCCGCTCTTTTGGCCTCAGGAAAGGCCAGTCCCCAAGCTAGTTGCTCGGGGGCCTCTCGGGATTCCTCTCCCGTCGATATCGGGGCCTAAGACCTTGGGTGGAGTCGGTGCCAGACCTGAGGTTCCTCTCCAGTGCTGACATGGATCTTGGGGTACTTCTGGAGTCTCCCCAGTGGAGTCAGTCCTCGTCTTCTCGAGTGGGCGATGCACGTGCGCTTTCCTCCCGAGCTGTAGTAGCAGTGTCAGCTTCCCTTCGCGTGGATCAAGGGATCTGTGGCTTTCCCTCAAGGCTTTCCACAAGGCTTTCCCACGAGGCTTCCCCACAGGGCTTTCCCACGTGCCACCGTGGTTTGAGTTGATCCTCGGCTTGAAAGTCGAAGCAGTGCAGGGAAAACAGGTTTCCCTGGAATAAACTGAGAATTCTGGGGACTCTGGGAATGGGGCCTGATCCTGGAGTTCCTCTCGCCTTCCTCTGGAGAGCGCCTCCTCTTGAGATGCGACGGGAACGCTAGGAATTCTTTCCCGACCACACAGGGAAAGGATCCCTCCTCTCGAGCTAGCAGGCGGAAACGGGCCACTCTGGAAGTGCGCGGCACTCTTGTGTTCCTCTTGAGTGGAGACGGGTATGTCGGGGAACTTCTTGAGTTGCAGCAAGGGTGTGAAGGACCCTTTGGAAGTTCCAGAGGTTAGGTGTGAATAGCCTCGAGACTCCTCAGCGGAAATGGGCCTCATCTCGCCTGGAGGGAGAACCTCCTGGATTTTCTCGAGTTGCGGCAGGTGCTCTCGGATTACGACGGCGACCTCAGGGACCCGCTCTGGTTGCCTCAGGAAAGGCCAGTCCCATGCGAGTTGCTCGGGTGCCTCTGGGGATTCCTCTCCCGTCGATGCCGGGGCCTAAGACCTTGTGTGGAGTCGGTGCCGGAAACTGAGGATTCCTCTCCAGTGCAGACATGGAACTTGGGGTACTTCTGGAGTCTCCCAGGTGAGTCAGTCCTCATCTCGAGTGGGGCATGCACGTGCGCTTTCCTCCCGAACTGTAGCTGCAGTGTCGTACTTCCTTCGCGTGGATCAAGGGATCAGGGGCTTTCCCCCGAGGCTTTCACACAGGGCTGTCACACGTGCCACCGTGGTGTGAGTCGATCTCGGTTGAAAGTCGAGGCAGTGCAGGGAAAACAGGTTTCCCTGGAATGGACGGAGACATCTGGTTGACTCTGGGAATGGTGGCACGACCCTGGAGTTCCTCTCGCCTTTCCTGTGGAGAGCGCCTCCTCTTGAGATGCGACGGGAACGCCGGGAATACTTTCCCGACCATGCAGGGAAAGGATCCCTCCTCTCTAGCTAGGAGACGGAAACGGGGCTCTCTGGATGTGGCCGGACTCTCGTGCTTCCTCTCGAGTGGAGACGGGAATGTCGGGGAACTTCTGGAGTTGCAGCAAGGGTGTGAAGGCCCTTTGGAAGTTCCAGAGTTAGGTGTGAATAGCCTCGAGACGCCTCAGCGGAGATGGGCCTCATCTCGCCTGGAGGGAGAACCTCCTGGATTTTCTCGAGTTGCAGCAGGAGCTCTCGACTTACGAAGGGGACTTCAGGGACCCACTCTGGTGGCCTCAGGAAAGGCCAGTCCCCATGCGAGTTGCTCATGGGCCTCTCGGGATTCCTCTCCCGTCGATGCCGGCCTATGATCTTGTGTGGAGTGGGTGCCGGAAAGTGAGGATTCCTCTCCAGTGCTGACATGGATCTTGGGGTAACTTCTGGAGTCTCCCCAGTGGAGTCAGTCCTCGTCACTAGTGGGGGCATGCACGTCCGCTTTCGCTCCCGAGCTGTAGCAGCAGTGTCGCGCTTCCATTCGCTTGATCAAAGGGATCTGTGGCTTTCCCTCGAGGCTTTCCCTCCGAGGCTTTCCCACGAGGCTTTTCCC
>NW_017199505.1:0-7317 GCF_001704415.2 Capra hircus | reverse complement strand
TGACATGGATCTTGGGGTACTTCTGGAGTCTCGGGGACATGGAGGGGGGAGTCTCCCCAGGGGAGTCGTCCTCAACTCGAGTGGGGGCATGCACGTGCTTTCCTCCCAAGCTGTAGCAGCAGTGTCACGCTTCCCTTCGCTTGGATCAAGGGATCTGTGGCTTTCCCTCGAGGCTTTCCCACGAGGCTTTCCACGAGGCTTTCCCACCAGGGCTGTCCCACGTGCCACCGTGGGTGGTGAGTCGACACTCGGCTTGAAAGTCGAGGCAGTGCAGGGAAAACAGGTTTCCCTGGAAAGGACTGAGACATCTGGTTGACTCTGGGAATGGTGGCACCACCATGGAGTTCCTCTTGCCTTTCCTGTGGAGAGCGCCTCCTCTTGAGATGCGACGGGAACGCCGGGAATTCTTTCCCGACCACGCAGGGAAAGGATCCCTCCTCTCGAGCTAGGAGACGGAAACGGGGCTCCTCTGGATGTGGCCGGGACTCTCGTGCTTCCTCTCGAGTGGAGACGGGTATGTCGGGGAACTTCTTGAGTTGCAGCAAGGGTGTGAAGGACCCTTTGGAAGTTCCAGAGTTTAGGTGTGATTAGCCTCGAGACGCCTCAGCGGAAATGGGCCTCATCTCGCCTAGAGGGGAGAACCTCCTGGATTTTCTCGAGTTTCGGCAGGTGCTCTCGACTTACGATGGGGACCTCAGGGACCCGCTCTGGTGGCCTCAGGAAAGGCCAGTCCCCATGCGAGTTGCTCAGGGGCCTCTCGGGAGCCTCTCGGGTTTCCTCTCCCATTGATGCTGGGGCCTAAGACCTTGTGTGGAGTCAGGGCCGGAACCTGAGGATTCCTCTCCAGTGCTGACATGGATCTTGGGGTACTTCTGGAGTCTCCCCAGGGGAGTCAGTCCTCGTCTCGAGTGGGGGCATGCACATGCGCCTTACTCTCCAGCTGTAGCAGCAGTGTCACGCTTCCCTTCGAGTGGATCAAGGGATCTGTGGCTTTCCCTCGAGGCTTTCCCACGAGGCTTTCCCACAGGGCTGTCCCACGTGCCACCGTGGCGTGAGTCGATCCTCGGCTTGAAAGTCGAGGCAGTTCAGGGAATACAGGTTTCCCTGCAATGGACTGAGACCTCTGGGGGACTCTGGGAATGGTGGCACGACCCTGGAGTTCCTCTCGCCTTTCCTGTGGAGAGCGCCTCCTCTTGACATGCGACGGGAACGCCGGGAATTCTTTCCCGACGACGCAGGTAAAGGATCCCTCCTCCTGAGCTAGGAGGCGGAAACGGGGCTCCTCTGGATGTGGGCGGGACTCTCGTGCTTCCTCTTGATTGGAGTCGGGAATGTTGCGGAACTTCTTGAGTTCCAGCAAGGGTGTGAAGGACCCTTTGGAAGTTCCAGAGTTTAGGTGTGATTAGCCTCGAGACGCCTCAGCGGAAATGGGCCTCATTCTCGCCTGGAGGGGAGAACCTCCTGGATTTTCTCGAGTTGCGGCAGGTGCTCTCGACGTACGACGGGGACCTCAGGGACCCGCTCTGGTGGCCTCAGGAAAGGCCAGTCCCCTTGCGAGTTGCTCGGGGGCCTCTCGGGGGCCTCTCGGGATTCGTCTCCCGTCGATATCGGGGCCTAAGATCTGCTGTGGAGTCGGTGCCAGACCTGAGGTTTCCTCTCCAGTGCTGACATGGATCTTGGGGTACTTCTGGAGTCTCCCAGCGGAGTCAGTCCTCGTCTCGAGTGGGGGCATACACGTGCGATTTCCTGCCGAGCTGTAGCCGCAGTGTCACGCTTCCCTTCGCATGGAACAAGGGATCTGTGGCATTACCTCGAGGCTTTCCCACGAGGCTTTCCCACGAGGCTTTCCCACAGGGCTGTCCCACGTGCCACCGTGGTGTGAGTCTATCCTCGGCTTGAAAGTCAAAACAGTGCAGAGAAAACAGGTTTCCCTGGAATGGACTGAGACATCTGGGGGACTCTGGGAATGCTGGCATGACCCCGGAGTTCCTCTCGCCTTTCCTGTGGAGAGCGCCTCCTCTTGAGTTGCGACAGGAATGCCGGGAATTCTTTCCCGAGCACGCAGGGAAAGTATCCCTCCTCTCGAGTTAGGAGGTGGAAACGGGGATCCTCTAGATGTGGTCGGGACTCTCGTGCTTCCTCTCGAGTGGAGACGGGTATGTTGGGGAACTTCTTGAGTTGCAGCAAAGGTGTGAAGGACCCTTTGGATGTTCCAGAGGTCAGGTGTGATTAGCCTCAGGACGCCTCAGCGGAAATGGGCCTCATCTCGCCTGAAGGGGAGAACCTCCTGGATTTTCTCGAGTTGCTGCAGGTGCTCTCGACTTACGATGGGGACTTCAGGGACCCGCTATGGTGGCCTCAGGAAAGGCCAGTCCCCATTCGAGTTGCTCGGGGGCCACTCGGGATTCCTCTTCCCATCGAAGCCGGGGCCTCAGACATTGTGTGGAGTCGGTGCCGGAACCTGAGGATTCCTCTCCAGTGCCGACATGGATCTTGGGGTACTTCTGGAGTCTCCCCATGGGAGTCAGTCCTCGTCTCGAGTGGGGGCATGCACGTGCGCTTTTCTCCCGAGCTGTAGCAGCAGTGTCATGCTTCCCTTCGCGTGGATCAAGGGATCAGGTGGCTTTCCCTCGAGGCTTTCCTACAAGGCTTTCCCACGAGGCTTCCCCACAAGGCTGTCCCCCGTGCCACCGTAGTGTGAGTTGACCTCGGCTTGAAAGTCGAGGCAGTGCAGGGAAAACAGGTTTGCCTGGAATGAACTGAGAAATCTGGGGGACTCCTGGAATGGGGCCTGATCCTGGAGTTCCTTTTCGCCTTTCCTGTGGAGAGCACCTCCTCTTGAGATGTGACGGGAACGCTAGGAATTCTTTCCCTACCACGCAGGGAAAGGATCCCTCCTCTCGAGCTAGCGGGCGGAAACGGGGCCACTCTGGAAGTGGGCGGGACTCTCGTGTTCCTCTTGAGTGGAGACGGGTATGTCGGGGAACTTCTTGAGTTGCAGGAAGGGTGTGAAGGACCCTTTGGAAGTTCCAGAGTTTAGTGTGATTACCCCCTATTTGCCTCAGCAGAAATGGGCCTCATCTCGCCTGGAGGGGAGAACTTCCTGGATTTTCTCGAGTTGCGGCTGGTGCTCTCGACTTACGATGGGGACCTCAGGAACCCGCTCTGGTGGCCTCAGGAAAGGCCAGTCCCCATGCGAGTTGCTCGGGGGCCTCTCGGGATTCCTCTCCCGTCGATGTCGGGGCCTAGGACCTTGTGTTGAGTCGGTGCCGGAACCTGAGGATGCTTCTCCAGTGCTGACATGGATCTTGGGGTACTTCTGGAGTCTCCCCAGTGGAGTCAGTCCTCGTCTCGAGTGGGTCGATGCACGTGCACTTTCCTCCCGAGCTGTAGCAGCAGTGTCCCGCTTCCCTTCGCGTGGATCAAGGGATCTGTGGCTTTCTCTCGAGGCTTTCCCACGAGGCTTTCCCACAGGGCTGTCCCACGTGCCACCGTGGTGTGAGTCGACCTCGGCTTGAAAGTCGAGGCAGTGCAGGGAAAACAGGTTTCCCTGGAATGGACTGAGGCATCTGGGGGACTCTGGGAATGGTGGCACGACCCTCGAGTTGCTCTCGCCTTTCCTGTGGAGAGCACCTCCCCTTGAGAAGCGACAGGAATGCCGGGAATTCTTTTCCGAGCTCTAAGGGAAAGGATCCCACCTCTCGAGCTAGGAGGGGGAAAAGGGGCTCCTCTGGATGTGGGCGGGACTCTCGTGCTTCCTCTCGAGTGGAGACGGGTATGTCGGGGAACTTCTTGAGTTGCAGCAAGGGTGTGAAGGACCCGTTGGAAGTTCCAGAGGTTAGGTGTGATTAGCCTCGAGACGCCTCTGCGGAAATGGGCCTCATCTCGCCTGGAGGGGAAAACCTCCTGGATTTTCTCGAGTTGCGGCAGGTGCTCTCGACTTACGACGGGGACCTCAGGGACCCGCTCTGGGGGCCTCAGGAAAGGCCAGTCCACTTGCGAGTTGCACGGGGGCCTCTCGGGGGCCTCTCTGGTTTCCTCTCCCGTCGATGCTGGGGCCTATGACCTTGTGTGGAGTCAATGCCGGAACCTGAGGATTCCTCTCCAGTGCTGACATGGATCTTGGGGTACTTCTGGAGTCTA
The DNA here is from genome assembly GCF_001704415.2 of Capra hircus. Classification (NCBI taxonomy): domain Eukaryota; kingdom Metazoa; phylum Chordata; class Mammalia; order Artiodactyla; family Bovidae; genus Capra; species Capra hircus. Next base: position 3,174 of record NW_017199505.1, on the reverse strand, counting down.
CCCAGGGGAGTCAGTCCTCGTCTCGAGTGGGGGCATGCACGTGCGCTTTCATCCCCAGCTGTAGCAGCAGTGTCACGCGTCCCTTCGAGTGGATCAAGGGATCTGTGGCTTGTCCTCGAGGCTTTCCCACGAGGCTTTCCCACGAGGCTTTCCCACAGGTCTGTCCCACGTGCCACCGTGGTGTGAGTCGATCCTCGGCTTGAAAGTCGAGGCAGTGCAGGGAAAACATGTTTCCTTGGAATGGACTGAGACATCTGGGGGACTCTGGGAATGGTGGGACGACCCTGGAGTTCCTCCGCCTTTCCTGTGGAGAGCGCCTCCTCTTGAGATGCGACGGGAACGCCGGGAAATATTTCCCGACCACGCAGGGAGAGGATCCCTCCTCTCGAGCTAGGAGGCAGAAACGGGGCTCCTTTGGATGTGGGCGGGACTGTCGTGCTTCCTCTCGAGTGGAGTCGGGAATGTTGCAGAACTTCTTGCGTTGCAGCAAGGGTGTGAAGGACCCTTTGGAAGTTCCAGAGTTTAGGTGTGATTAGCCTCGAGACGCCTCAGCGGAAATGGGCCTCATCTCGCCTGGAGGGGAGAACCTCCTGGATTTTCTCGAGTTGCGGCAGGTGTTCTCGACTTACGATGGGGACCTCAGGGACCCGCTCTGGTGGCCTCGGAAAGGCCAGTCCCCATGCGAGTTGCTCGGGACTTCTCGGGATTCCTCTCCCGGTGATGCTGGGGCCTAAAACCTTGTGTGGAGTCATTGCCGGAACCTGAGGTTTCCTCTCCAGTGCTGACATGGATCTTGGGTTACTTCTGGAGTCTCCCCAGGGGAGTCAGTCCTCATCTCGAGTGGGGGCATGCACGTGCGCTTTCCTCCCGAGCTGTAGCAGCAGTGTCACGCTTCCCTTCGCGTGGATCAAGGGATCAGGGGCTTTCCCTCGAGGCTTTCCCACGAGGCTTTCCCACGAGGCTTTCCCACAGGGCTGTCCCACGTGCCACCATGGTGTGAGTCGATCCTCGGCTTGAAAGTCGAGGCAGTGCAGGGAAAACAGGTTTCCCTGGAATGGACTGAGACATCTGGGGGACTCTGGGAATGTGGCACAACCCTGGAGTTCCTCTCAGCCTTTCCTGTGGAGTGCGCCTCCACTTGAGATGCGACGGGAACGCCGGGAATTCTTTCCCGACCACGCAGGGAAGGGATCCCTCCTCTCGAGCTAGCAGGCAGACACGGGGCTCCTCTGGATGTGGGCAGAACTCTCGTGCTTCCTCTCTCGTGGAGACGGGTATGTCGGGGAACTTCTTGAGTTGCAGCAAGGGTGTGAAGTACCCTTGGAGTTCCAGATGTTAGATGTGATAAACCTCGAGACGCCTCATTGGAAATGGGCCTCATCTCGCCTGGAGGGGAGAACCTCCTGGATTTTCTTGAGTTGCGGAGGGCTCTCGACTTAGGACGGGGACCTCAGGGACCCGCTCTGGTGGCCTCAGGATAGGCCAGTCCCCATGCGAGTTATTCGGGGCGTCTCGGGGGCTTCTCGGGATTTCCTCTCCCTGTCGATGCCTGGGGCCTAAGACCTTGTGTGGAGTCAGGTGCCGGAACCTGAGGATTCCTCTCCAGTGCTGACCATGGATCTTGGCGGTACTTCTGGAGTCTCCCAGGTGGAGTCAGTCCTCTGTCTCAGAGTGGGGGCATGCACGTGCGCTTTCCTTCCGAGCTGTAGCAGCAGTGTCGCACGCTTCCCTTACGCGTGGATCAAGGGATCATGTGGCTTTCCCTCGAGGCTTTCCCACGAGGCTTTCCCACAGGGCTGTCCCACGTGCCACCGTGGTGTGAGTCGATCCTCGGCTTGAAAGTCGAGGCAGTGCAGGGAAAACAGGTTTCCCTGGAATGGACGGAGTCATCTGGTTGACTCTGGGAATGGTGGCACTACCCTGGAATTCCTCTCGCCTTCCTGTGGGGAGCGCCTCCTCTTGAGATGCGACGGGAACGCCGGGAATACTTTCCCGACCACGCAGGGAAAGGATCCTTCCTCTCTAGCTAGGAGACGGAAACGGGGCTCCTCTGGATGTGGGCCGGGACTCTCGTGCTTCCTCTCGAGTGGAGACGGGAATGTCGGGGAACTTCTTGAGTTGCAGCAAGGGTGTGAAGGACCCTTTGGAAAGTTCCAGAGTTTAGGTGTGAATAGCCTCGAGACGCCTCAGCGGAAATGGGCCTCATCTCGCCTGGAGGGGAGAACCTCCTGGATTTTCTCGAGTTGCAGCAGGTGCTCTCGACTTACGAAGGGGACCTCAGGGACCCACTCTGGTGGCCTCAGGAAAGGCCAGTCCCCATGCGAGCTGCTCATCGGGCCTCTCGGGATTCCTCTCCCTTCGATGCCGGGGCCTCAGATCTTGTGTGGAGCCGGTGCCGGAACCTGAGGATTCCTCTCCCGTGCTGACATGGATCTGGGGTACTTCTGGAGTCTCCCCAGTGGAGTCAGTCCTCGTCTCGAGTGGGGGCATGCACGTGCGCTTTCCTCCCGAGCTGTAGCAGCAGTGTCACGCTTTCCTTTCGCGTGGATCAAGAGGATCTGTGGCTTTCCCTCGAGGCTTCCCCGAGGCTTTCCCACGAGGCTTTCCCACAGGGCTGTCCCACGTGCCACCGTTGGTGTGAGTCGATCCTCGGCTTGAAAGTCGAGGCAGTGCAGGGAGAAACAGGTTTCCCTGGAATGGACGGAGACATCTGGGGGACTCTGGGAATGGTGGCACGACCCTGGAGTTCCTCTCACCTTTCCTGTGGAGCGTCTCCTCTTGAGATGCGCCGGGAACGCCGGGAATTCTTTCACGACCACGCAGGGAAAGGATCCCTCCTCTCGAGCTAGGACGCGGAAACGGGGCTCCTCTGGATGTGGGCAAAAGTCTCGTGCTTCCTCTCGAGTCGAGACGGGTACGTCGGGGAACTTCTTGAGCTGAGCAAGGGTGTGAAGGACCCTTTGGAAGTTCCAGAGGTTAGGTGTGATTAGCCTCGAGACGCCTCAGCGGAAATGGGCCTCCTCTCGCTGGAGGGGAGAAACCTCCTAGATTTTCTCGAGTTGCGGCAGGTGCTCTCGACTTAAGACGGGGACCTCAGGGACCCGATCTGGAGGCCTCAGTAAAGCCAATCCCATGTGAGTTGCTCGGGCCTCTCGGGATTCCCTCCCTTCGATG
>NW_017199504.1:0-7317 GCF_001704415.2 Capra hircus | reverse complement strand
CTTCTCTGGATGTGGGCAGGACTCTCGTGCTTCCTCTCGAGTGGAGAGGGGGTACGTCGGGGAACTTCTTGAGTTGCAGCAAGGGTGTGAAGGGACCCTTTGGAAGTTCCAGAGGCCAGGTTGATTAGCCTCGAGACGCCTCCGCGGAAATGGGCTTCATCTCGCCTGGAGGGGACAACCTCCGGGATTTTCTAGAGTTGCCACAGGTGCTCTCGACTTAAGACGAGGACCTCAGGGACCTGGTCTGGTGGCCTCAGGAAAGGCCAGTCCCCATGCGAGTTGCTAGGGGCCCTTCGGGATTCCTCTCCCGTCGATGCCGGGGCCTAAGACGTTGTGTGGAGACGGTGCCGGAACCTGAGGATTCCTCTCCAGTGCTGACATGGATCTTGGGGTACTTCTGGAGTCTCCCCAGGGGAGTCAGTCCTCGTCTCGAGTGGGGGCATGCACGTGCACTTTCCTCCCGAGCTGTAGCAGCAGTGTCATGCTTCCCTTCGCGTGCATGAAGAAATCTGTGGCTTTCATCGAGGTTTTTGCAGGAGGCTTTCCCACGAGGCTTTCCCACAGGGCTGTCCCACGTGCCACCGTGGTGTGAGTCGATCCTCGGCTTGAAAGTCGAGGCAGTGCAGGGAAAACTGGTTTCCCTGGAATGGACTGAGACATCTGGGGGACTCTGTGTATGGTGGCTCGACCCTGGAGTTCCTCTCGCCTTTCCTGTGGAGAGCGCCTCCTCTTGAGATGCGATGGAAACGCCGGGAATTCTTTCCCGAACACGCAGGGAAAGGATCCCTCCTCTCGAGCTAGGAGGCGGAAACGGGGCTCCTCTGGAGGTCGGCGGAGGCTCGAGCTTTCTCTCAAGTGGAGACGGTTATGTCGGGGAACTTCTTGAGTTGCAACAAGTGGGTGATGTACCCTTTGGAAGTTCCAGAGGTTAGGTGTGATTAGCCTCGAGAGGCCTCATTGGAAATGGGCCTCATCTCTCCTGGAGGGGAGAACCTTCTGGATTTTCTCGAGTTGCAGCAGTTTCTCTCCACTTACGACGGGGACCTCAGGGACATGCTCTGGTGGCCTCAGGAAAGGCCATTCCCCATGCGAGTTGCTCGGGGGCCTCTCGGGATTCCTCTCCTGTCGATGCCGGGTCCTAAGACCTTGTGTGGAGTCGGTGCCGGAACCTGAGGATTCCTCTCCAGTCCTGACATGGATCTTGGGGTACGTCCTGAGTCTCCCCTGGGGAGTCAGTCCTCGTCTCGAGTGGGGGCATGCACGTGCGCTTTCCTCCCGAGATGTAGCACAGTGTCATGCTTCCCTTCGCGTGGATCAAGGGATCTGCAACTTTCCCTCGAGGCTTTCCACGAGGCTTTCCCTCGAGGCATTCCCACAGGGCTGTCCACGTGCCACCGTGGTGTGAGTCGATCCTCGCTTGAAAGTCGAGGCAGTGCAGGGAAAACAGGTTTCCCTGGAATGGACTAGACATCTGGGGGACTCTGGGAATGGTGGCACGACCTGGAGTTCTCTCGCCTTCCTGTGGAGAGCGCCTCCTCTTGAGATGCGACGGGTACGCCGGGAATTCTTTCCCGACCACGCCGGGAAATATCCTGCTCTCGAGCTATGAGGCGGAAACGGGCTCCTCTGGATGAGGGCGGGACTCTCGTGCTTCCTCTCCAGTGGAGACGGTATGTTGGGGAACTTCTTGAGTTGCAGGAAGGGTGTGAAGGACACTTTGGAAGTCAAAGGTTAGGTGTGATTAGCCTCGAGATGCCTCAGCGGAAATGGGCCTAATCTCGCCTGGAAGGAGAACCTCCTGGATTTTCTCGAGGTGCGGCAGGTGCTCTCGACTTACAATGGGACCTCAGGACCCGCTCTGGTGGCCTCAGGAAAGGCCAGTCCCCATGCGAGTAATTCGGGGCCTCTAGGGCTCCTCTCCCGTCGGTGCGGGGCCTAAGACCTTGTGTAGAGTCGGTGCCGGAACCTGAGCATTCCTCTCCAGTGCTGACATGGATTTTGGGGTACTTTTGGAGTCTCCCTTGGGGAGTCAGTCCTCGTCTCGTTTGGGGGCATGCAAGTGCGCTTTCCTGCCGAGATGGGGCAGCAGTGTCATGTTTCCCGTCGAGTGGATCAAGGAATCAGTGGCTTTTCCTCGAGTCTTTTCCACAAGGCTTTCCCACGAGGCTTTTCCACAGGGCTGTCCACGTGCCAACGTGGTGTGAGTCGATCCTCGGCTTGAAATTCGAGGCAGTGCAGGGAATACAGGTTTCCCTGGAATGGACTGAGACCTCTGGGGGACTATCAGATTGGTGGCACACCCTGGAGTTCCGCTCGCCTTTCCTGTGGAGAGGGCCTCCTCTTGAGATGCGACGGGAACGCCGGGAATTCTTTCCCGAGAACACAGGGAAAGGATCCCTCCTCTCGAGCTAGGAGGCGGAAACGGGGCTCCTCTAGATGTGGGCGGGAATCTCGTGCTTCCTCTCGAGTGGAGACGGGTATGTCAGGGAAATTCTTGAGTTGCAGCAAGGGTGTGAAGGACCCTTTGGAAGTTCCATAGGTTAGGTGTGATTAGCCTCGAGGCCGGGGCCTAAGACCTTGTGTGGAGTCGGGGCCGGAACCTGAGGATTCCTCTCCAGTGCTGACATGGATTTTGTGGTACTTCTCGAGTCTCCACAAGGGAGTCAGGCCTCGTCTCGAGTGGGGGCATGAGCGTGACATTTCCTCCCATGCTGTAGCAGCAGTGTCACGCTTCCCCATCCCTGGACCAAGGGATCTGTGGCTTTCCCTCGAGTCTTTCCCTCTAGGCTTTCCCACAGGGCTGTCCCACGTGTGACGGTGGTGTGAGTCGATCCTCGGCATGAAGGCCAAGGCAGTGCAGGGAAAACAGGTTCCTGTGGAATGGACTGAGACATCTGGGTGAGTCTCGGAATGGTGGCACGACCCTGTAGTTCCTCTCCCCTTTCCTTTGGAGAGCGCCTCCTCTTGAGATGCGATGGGAATGCCGGGCATTCTTTCCCAACCAATCATGGAAAGGATCGCACATCTCGAGCTACAGGCCGGAAACGGAGCTCCTCTGGATGTGGCCGGGACACTCGTGCTTCCTCTTGAGTGGAGACGGGTATGTCGGGGAACTTCTTGAGTTGCAGCATGACTGTGAAAGACTCTTTGGAAGTTCCAGAGGTCACGTGTGATTAGCCTCGAGACACCTCAGGGGAAACGGGCCTCATCTTGCCTGGAGGGGAGAACCACCTGGATTTTACCGTGTTGCGGCAGGTGCTCTCGACTTACGACGGGGACCTCAGGGATCCGCTCTGGTGGCCTCAGGAAATTCCAGTCCCCATGCGAGTTGCTCGGGGCCCTCTCCGGATTCCTCTCCCGTCGATGCCGGGGCCTCAGACCTTACATAGAGTCGGTGCAGTAACCTGAGGATTCCTCTCCAGTGCTGACATGGATCTTGGTGTACTTCTGGAGTCTCCCCAGGGGAGTCAGTCCTCGTCTCGAGTGGGGGCATGCACGTGTGCTTTCCTCCCGTGCTGTAGCAGCAGTGTCGCTCTTACCTTCGCGTGGATCAAGGGATCTGTGGCTTTCCCTCAAGGCTTTCCCACGAGGCTTTCCCACGAGGCTTTGCCACAGGGCTGTCCCACGTGCCACAGTGGTGTGAGTCGATCCTTGGCTTGAAAGTCGAGTCAGTGCGGGGAAACAGGTTTCCCTGGAATAGACTGAAACATCTGGGGGACTCGGAGAATGGTGGCATGTCCCTGGAGTTCCTCTCACCTTTCCTGTGGAGAACGCCTCCTCTTGAGATGCGACGGGAACGCCGGGAATTCTTTCCCGACCGCACAGGGAAAGGATCCCTCCTCTCGAGCTATGAGGGGGAAACGGGGCTCCTCTGGATGCGGGCGGAACTATCGTGCTTCCTCTTGAGTGGAGACGGGTATGTCGGGGAACTTCTTGATTTGCTGCAAGGGTGTGAAGGACCCTTTGGAAGTTCCAGAGTTTAAGTGTGCTTAGCCTTGAGATGTGTCAGCGGAAATAGGCTTCATTTTGCCTGGAGGGGAGAACATCCTTGATTTTCTCCCAGTTGCGGCAGGTGCTCTCGGACTTACGACGGGGACCGCAAGGGACCCGCTCTGGTGGCCTCAGGAAAGGCCAGTCAATGATTCAAGACACACTGGAGAGGGAGAGACATCACGAGAGGCTCCCGAGCAACTCGCATGGGGACTGGCCTTTCCTGAGGCCACCAAAGCGGGTCCCTGAGGTCCCCGTAGTAAGTCGAGAGCACCTGCCGCAACTCGAGAAAATCCAGGAGGTTCTCCCCTCCAGGCGAGATGAGACCCATTTGCGCTGAGGCATCTCGAGGCTAATCACACCTAACCTCTGGAACTTCCAAAGGGCCCTTCACACCCTTGCTGCAACTCAATAAGTTCCCCGACATACCCGTTTCCACTCGAATGGAAGCACAAGAGTCCGCCCACAACCAGAAGAGCCCCGTTTCAGTCTCATAGCTCCGAGAGGAGGGATCCTTTCCCTGCGTGGTCGGGAAAGAATTTCCGGCGATCCCGTCGCATCTCAAGAAGAGGCGCTCTGCCACAGGAAAGGCGAGAGGAACTCAGGGTCGTGCCACCATTCCCAGAGCCCCCAGATGTGTCAGTCGATTCCAGGGAAACCTGTTTTCCCCCCAATGCCTCGACTTTCAAGCCGAGGATCGACTCAGACCTCGGTGGCACGTGGGACAGCCCTGTGAAAAGCCTAGTGGGAAAGCCTCGTGGGAAAGCCTACAGAGAAAGCCACAGATCCCTGGATCCACACAAAGGGAAGCGTGACACTGCTGCTAAAGCTCGGGAGGAAAGCGCACGTGCACGCCACACTCGCGACGAGGACTGACTCCCCTGGGAGACTCCAGAAGTACCCAAGAACCATGTCAGAACTGGAGAGGAATCCTCAGGTTCCGGCACCGGACTCCACACAAGGTCTCAGGCCCCGGCATAGACGGGAGAGGAATCAATAGAGGGCCCCCGAGCAACTCGCATGGGGACAGGCCTTTCCTGAGGCGAGCAGAGCGGGTCCCTGAGGTCCCGTCGTAAGTCGAGAGCACCTGCAGCAACTCTAGAAAATCCAGGAGGTTCTCCCCTCCAGGCGAGATGAGGCCCATTTCCGCTGAGGCGTCTCGAGGCTAATCACACCTAACCTCTGGAACTTCCAAAGGGTCCTTCACACCCTTGCTGCAACTCAAGAAATTCCCCGACATACCCGTCTCCACTCGAGAGGAAGCACGAGAGTCCCGCCCACATTCAGAGGAGCCCCGTTTCCGCCTCCTAGCTCGAGAGGAGGGATCCTTTCCCTGCGTGGTCGGGAAAGAATTTCCGGCGTACCCATCGCATCTCAAGAGGAAGCGCTCTCCACAGGAAAGGCGCGAGGAACTCCAGGGTCGTGCCACCATTCCCAGAGTCACCCAGATATCTCAGTCCATTCCAGGGAATCCTGTTTTCCCTGCACTGCCTCGAGTTTCAAGCGAGGATCGACTCACACCACTGTGGCACGTGGGACAGCCCTGTGGGAAAGCCTTGTGGGAAAGCATCGAGGGAAAGCCACAGATCCCTTGATCCATGCCAAGGGAAGCGTGACACTGCTGCTACAGCTCGGAAGGAAAGCACACGTGCATGCCCCGACTCGAGACGAGGACTGACTCCCCTGGGGAGACTCCAGAAGTACCCCAAGATCCATGTCAGCACTGGAGAGGGATACTCAGGTTCCGGCACCGACTCCACACAAGGTTTTAGGACCCGGCATCGACGGGAGAGGAATCCTGAGAGGCCGCCGAGCAACTCCCAAGTGGACTGGCCTTTCCTGAGGCCACCAGAGCGGGTCCCTGAAGTCCCCGTCGTAAGTCGAGAGCACCTGCCGCAACTCGAGAAACTCCAGGAGGTTCTCCCCTCCAGGCGAGATGAGGCCCATTTCCGCACAGGCGTCTCGAGGCTAATCACACCAGCCTCGGTAAATTCCAAAGGGTCCTTCACACCCTTGCTGCAGCTCAAGAAGATCCCCGACATACCCGTGTCCGCTCGAGAGGAAGCAGGAGAGTCCTGCCCTCATCCAGAGGAGCCCGATTCCGCCTCAAAGCTCGAGAGGAGGAATCCTTTCCCTGCGTGTGCGGGAAAGAATTCCCGGCGTTCCCGTCACATCTGAAGTGGAGGCACTCTCCACAGGAAAGGCGAGAGGAACTCCAGGTTCGTGCCACCATTCCCAGATTCCCCCAGATGTCTCAGTCCATTCCAGGGAAAACAGTTTTCCTTGCACTGCCTCGACTTTCAAGCCGAGGAGCGACTCACACCACGGTGGCACGTGGGACAGCCCTGTGGGAAAGCCTCCTGGTAATGCGTCGTGGGAAAGCCTCGAGGGAAAGCCACTGATCCCTTGATCCACTCGAAGGAAGCGTGACACTGCTGCTCCAGCTCGGGAGGAAAGCGCTCGTGCATGCCCCCACTCGAGACAAGAACTGACTCCCCTGGGGAGACTCCAAAGTACCCCAAGATCCATGTCAGCAATGGAGAGGAAACCTCAGGTTCCAGAACCAACTCCACACAAGGTCTTAGGCCCCAGCATGAACGGAGAGGAATCCCGAGAGGCCCGCGAGCAACTCGCATGGGGACTGGCCTTTCCTGAGGCCACCAGAGCGGGTCCCTGAGGTCCGTATCGAAAGGCGAGAGCACCTGCCGCAACTCGAGAAAATCCAGGAGGTTCTCCCCTCCAGGCGAGATTAGGCCCATTTCCGCTGAGGCGTCTCGAGGCTAATCACACCTAACCTCTGGAACTTCCAAAGGGTCCTTTACACCCTTGCTGCAAATCCAGAATTTCCCCGACATACCCGTCTCCACTCGAGAGGAAGCACGAGAGTCCCGCCCACATACAGAGGAGCACCGTTTCCGCCTCCTAGCTCGAGAGGAGGGATCCTTTCCCTCCGTGGTCGGGAAAGAATTCCCGGCGTTCCGTCGCATCTCAAGAGGAGGCGCTCTCCACAGGAAAGTCGAGAGGAAGTCCAGGGTCGTGCCACCATTCCCAGATTCGCCAGATGTCTCAGTCCATTCCAGGGCAACCTGTTTTCCTTGCACTACGTTGACTTTCAAGCCATCGATCGACTCACACCACGGTGGCACGTTGGGATAGCCCTGTGGGAAAGCCTCGTGGGAAAGCCACAGATCCCTTGATCCTCGCGAAGGGAAGCATGACACTGCTGCCACAGCTCCGGAGGTAATCGCACGTGCATGCGCCCACTCAAACGAGGACTGACTCCCCTGGGGAGACTCCAGAAGTACCCCAAGATCCATGTCAGCACTG
>NW_017199503.1:0-7318 GCF_001704415.2 Capra hircus | reverse complement strand
GGAGCAGCAGGGCACGCGGCCGGCGCGGGAGCAAGCGGAGCGGGGCGGGCCCCGCGGGGCGGGCCCACGAGCGGGCCCACAGGGCGGGCCCACGGGCCACCGGGGGGGAGGCGAGCCGCGGCGGAAAGGCGAGGCAGGGCAGGGGAAACAGGGGCCCGGGAAGGACGGAGACAGCGGGGGGACGCGGGAAGGGGGGCACGACCCGGAGGGCCGCGCGCCGGGCCGGGGGCAGAGCGCCGCCGCGGGAGAGGGCGACGGGAACGCCCGGAAGGCGGGCCGACCACGCAGGGGAAAGGAGCCGCCGCGCGAGCGAGGAGGCCGGAAACGGGGCGCCGCGGGAGGGGGGCGGGCGCGCGGGCGGCCGCGCAGGGGAGACGGGGAGGGCGGGGAACGGCGGGAGGGGGCAGCAAGGGGGGAAGGACCCGGGGAAGGGCCAGAGGGAGGGAGGAGCCGCGAGACGCCGCAGCGGAAAGGGGCCGCAGCGCGCCGGGAGGAGAACCGCCGGGAGGGGCGCGAGGGGCGGCAGGGGCGCGCGACGGACGACGGGGACCGCAGGGACCCCGCGGGGGGCCGCAGGAAAGGCCAGGCCCAGGCGAGGGCGCGGGGCCGCGCGGGAGGCCGCGAGGCGGGGCCGAAGACCGGGGGGGGAGGGGGCCGAACCGGAGGAGGCCGCGCCAGGGCGGACAGGGAGCGGGGGGGACGGCGGGAGGCGCCCCAGGGAGGCAGGCCGCGGCGCGAGGGGGGGCAGGCACGGGCGGGCCGCCCGAGCGGGCGCAGGGGCAGCGCGGGAGCGGGAGGCGCCGGGGGGGCCGGGCCCACGAGGCGGGCCACAGGCGGGCCCACGGGCCACCGGGGGGGAGGCGAGCCGCGGCGGGAAAGGCGGCAGGGCAGGGAAAACAGGGGCCCGGAAGGGACGGAGACAGCGGGGGGACGCGGGAAGGGGGGCACGACCCGGGAGGGCCGCGCGCCGGGCCGGGGAGAGCGCCGCCGCGGGAGAGGCGACGGGAACCGGGAAGGCGGCCCGACCACGCAGGGAAAGGAGCCCGCCGCGCGAGCGAGGAGGCGGAAACGGGGCGCCGCGGGAGGGGGGGCGGGCGCGCGGGCGGCCGCGCGAGGGAGACGGGAGGGCGGGGAACGGCGGGAGGGGCAGCAAGGGGGGGAAGGACCCGGGGGAAGGGCCAGAGGGGAGGGGGGAGGAGCCGCGAGACGCCGCAGCGGAAAGGGGCCGCAGCGCGCCGGGGAGGGGAGAACCGCCGGGAGGGGCGCGAGGGGCGGCAGGGCGCGCGACGGACGACGGGGACCGCAGGGACCCGCGCGGGGGGCCGCAGGAAAGGCCAGGCCCCAGGCGAGGGGCGCGGGGGCCGCGCGGGAGGCCGCGCCGGCGAGGCGGGGCCGAAGACCGGGGGGGGAGCGGGCCGGAACCGGGAGGCCGCGCCAGGGCGGACAGGGAGCGGGGGGACGGCGGGAGGCGCCCCAGGGGAGGCAGGCCGCGCGCGAGGGGGGCAGGCACGGGGGCGGGCCGCCCGAGGGAGCAGCAGGGGCACGCGGCCCGGCCCGGGAGCAAGGAGCGGGAGCGGGCGCGGGGCGGGCCGCGAGGCGGGCCACGAGGCGGGCCCACAGGGCGGGCCCACGGGCCACCGGGGGGGGGGCGAGCCGCGCGGGAAAGGCGAGGCAGGGCAGGGAAAACAGGGGGCCCGGGAAGGGACGGAGACAGCGGGGGACGCGGGAAGGGGGGCCGGGAGGCCGGCGCCGGGCCGGGGAGAGCGCCGCCGCGGGGGAGAGCGACGGGGAAACGGGAAGGCGGGCCCGACACGCAGGGAAAGGAGCCCGCCGCGCGAGCGAGGAGGCGGAAACGGGGCGCCGCGGGAGGGGCGCGGACGCGCGGGGGCGGCGAGGGGAGAGGGGGAGGCGGGGAACGGCGGGGGCGGGGGGGAAGGACCCGGGGGAAGGGCCAGAGGAGGGGGAGGAGCCGCGAGACGCCGCAGCGGAAAGGGGCCGCAGCGCGCCGGGAGGGAGAACCGCCGGGAGGGGCGCGAGGGGCGCAGGGGCGCGCGACGGACGACGGGGACGCAGGGACCCGCGCGGGGGGCCGCAGGAAAGGCCAGGCCCCAGGCGAGGGCGCGGGGGCCGCGCGGGAGGCCGGCCCGGAGGCCGGGCCGAAGACCGGGGGGGGAGGCGGGGGCGGAACCGGAGGAGGCCGCGCCAGGGCGGACAGGGAGCGGGGGACGGCGGGAGGCGCCCCAGGGAGGCAGGCCGCGGCGCGAGGGGGGGAGGCACGGGCGCGGGCCGCCCGAGCGGGAGCAGCAGGGGCACGCGGCCCGGCGCGGGGAGCAAGGGAGCGGGGGCGGCCCGCGAGGCGGCCCACGAGGCGGGCCAGGCGGGCCCACAGGGGGCCCACGGGCCACCGGGGGGGAGGCGAGCCGCGGCGGGAAAGGCGAGGCAGGGCAGGGAAAACAGGGGGCCCGGGAAGGGACGGAGACAGCGGGGGGACGCGGGGAAGGGGCCACGACCCGGGAGGGCCGCGCGCCGGGCCGGGGGAGAGCGCCGCGGGGAGAGGCGACGGAACGCGGGAAGGCGGGCCCGACCACGCAGGGAAAGGAGCCCGCCGCGCGAGCGAGAGGCGGAAACGGGCGCCGCGGAGGGGGGGGACGCGCGGCGGCCGCGCGAGGGAGACGGGGGAGGGCGGGGAACGGCGGGAGGGGCAGCAAGGGGGGAAGGACCCGGGGAAGGGCCAGAGGGGAGGGGGAGGAGCCGCGAGACGCCGCAGCGGAAAGGGGCCGCAGCGCGCCGGGAGGGGAGAACCGCCGGGAGGGGCGCGAGGGGCGGCAGGGGCGCGCGACGGACGACGGGGACCGCAGGGACCCCCGCGGGGCCGCAGGAAAAGCCCGGCCCCAGGCGAGGGGGCGCCCGGCGCGCGGGAGGCCGCGCCGGCGAGGCCGGGGCCGAAGACCGGGGGGGGAGGCGGGGCCGGAACCGGAGGAGGCCGCGCCAGGGCGGACAGGAGCGGGGGGACGGCGGGAGGCGCCCCAGGGGAGGCAGGCCGCGGCGCGAGGGGGGGCAGGCACGGGCGCGGGCCGCCCGAGCGGGAGCAGCAGGGGCACGCGGCCCGGCGCCGGGAGCAAGGGAGCGGGGCGGGCCCGCGAGGCGGGCCCAGGGCGGGCCCACAGGGCGGGCCCACGGGCCACCGGGGGGGAGGCGAGCCGCGGCGGGAAAGGCGAGGCAGGGCAGGGAAAACAGGGGGCCCGGGAAGGGACGGAGACAGCGGGGGGACGCGGGGAAGGGGGGCACGACCCGGGAGGGCCGCGCGCCGGGCCGGGGGAGAGCGCCGCCGCGGAGAGGCGACGGGAACGCCGGGGAAGGCGGGCCCGACCACGCAGGGAAAGGAGCCCGCCGCGCGAGCGAGGAGGCGGAAACGGGGCGCCGCGGAGGAGGGGGCGGACGCGCGGGCGGCCGCGCGGAGGGGAGACGGGGAGGGCGGGAAGGCGGGGGCAGCAAGGGGAAGGACCCGGGGAAGGGCCAGAGGGAGGGAGGAGCCGCGAGACGCCGCAGCGGAAAGGGGCCGCAGCGCGCCGGGAGGGAGAACCGCCGGGAGGGCGCGAGGGGGCAGGGGCGCGCGACGGACGACGGGGACCGCAGGGACCCCGCGCGGGGGCCGCAGGAAAGGCCAGGCCCCAGGCGAGGGCGCGGGGGCCGCGCGGGAGGCCGCGCCCGGCGAGGCCGGGGCGAAGACGGGGGGGAGCCGAACCGGAGGAGGGCGCGCCAGGCGGACAGGAGCGGGGGGGGGGAGGGGGGGAGGGCCCCAGGGGAGGCAGGCCGGCGCGGAGGGGGCAGGCACGGGCGGGCGCCGGAGCGGGAGCAGCAGGGGCACGCGGCCCGGGCGGGGAGCAAGGAGCGGGGGCGGGCCCGCGAGGCGGGCCCACGAGGCGGGCCACGAGGCCACAGGGCGGGCCCACGGGCCACCGGGGGGGAGGCGAGCCGCGCGGGAAAGGCGAGGCAGGGCAGGGAAAACAGGGCCGGGAAGGGACGGAGAAGCGGGGGACGCGGGGAAGGGGGCACGACCCGGGAGGGCCGCGCGCCGGGCCGGGGGAGAGCCCCGCGCGGGAGAGGACGAAACGCCGGGAAGGCGGCCCACCACGCAGGAAAGGAGCCCGCCGCGCGAGGGAGGCGGAAACGGGGCGCCGCGGGAGGGGGGCGGGACGCGCGGGCGGCCGCGCGAGGGAGACGGGGAGGGCGGGAACGGCGGGAGGGGCAGCAAGGGGGAAGGACCCGGGGGAAGGGCCAGAGGGGAGGGGGAGGAGCCGCGAGACGCCGCAGCGGAAAAGGGCCGCAGCGCCGGGAAGAACCGCCGGAGGGGCGGAGGGGGGGCAGGGCGCGGGACGGACGACGGGGACCGCAGGGACCGCGCGGGGGCCGCAGGAAAGGCCGGCCCCAGGCGAGGGGCGCGGGCCGCGCGGAGGCCGCGCCGGGGAGGCCGGGGCCGAAGACCGGGGGGGGAGGCGGGGCCGGAACCGGAGGAGGCCGCGCCAGGGGACAGGGAGCGGGGGACGGCGGGAGGCGCCCCAGGGGAGGCGGCCGCGGCGCGAGGGGGGGCACGGGCGAGGGCCGCCGGAGCGGGAGCAGCAGGGGCGGCGGCCCGGCGCGGGGAGCAAGGGAGCGGGGGCGGGCCGGGAGGCGGGCCCGAGGGGGCCCACGGGGCGGGCCCACGAGGCGGGCCACAGGCGGGCCCACGGCCACCGGGGGGGGAGGCGAGCCGCGGCGGGAAAGGCGAGGCAGGGCAGGGAAAACAGGGGGCCGGGAAGGGACGGAGACAGCGGGGGACGCGGGAAGGGGGCACGACCCGGGAGGGCCGCGCGCCGGGCCGGGGGAGAGCGCCGCCGCGGGAGAGGCGACGGGAACGCCGGAAGGCGGGCCGACCACGCAGGGAAAGGAGCCGCCGCGCGAGCGAGGAGGGGGAAACGGGGCGCCGCGGGAGGGGGGGCGGGACGCGCGGGCGGGCGCGCGAGGGGAGACGGGGAGGGCGGGGAACGGCGGGAGGGGCAGCAAGGGGGGGAAGGACCCGGGGAAGGGCAGAGGGGAGGGGGGAGGAGCCGCGAGACGCGCGCAGCGGAAAGGGCCGCAGCGCGCCGGGAGGGGGAGAACCGCCGGGAGGGGCGCGAGGGGCGGCAGGGCGCGCGACGGACGACGGGGACCGCAGGGACCCGCGCGGGGGCCGCAGGAAAGGCCAGGCCCCAGGCGAGGGGCGCGGGCCGCGCGGGAGGCCGCGCCCGCGAGGGGGGGCCGAAGAGCGGGGGGAGGCGGGGCCGGAACCGGAGGAGGCCGCGCCAGGGCGGACAGGGAGCGGGGGGACGGCGGGAGGCGCCCCAGGGGAGGCAGGCCGCGGCGCGAGGGGGGCAGGCACGGGCGCGGGCCGCCCGAGCGGGAGCAGCAGGGGCACGCGGCCGGCGCGGGGAGCAAGGGAGCGGGGGCGGGCCCGCGGGCGGGCCCGAGGCGGGCCCACGGCGGCCACGAGGCGGCCCACAGGGCGGGCCACGGGGCCACCGGGGGGGGAGGCGAGCCGCGGCGGGAAAGGGGAGCAGGGCAGGGAAAACAGGGGGCCCGGGAAGGGACGGAGACAGCGGGGGGACGCGGGAAGGGGGCACGACCCGGGAGGGCCGCGCGCCGGGCCGGGGGAGAGCGCCGCCGCGGGAGAGGACGGGACGCCGGGAAGGCGGGCCGACCACGCAGGGAAAGGAGCCCGCCGCGCGAGCGAGGAGGCGGAAACGGGGCGCCGCGGGAGGGGGGGGACGCGCGGCGGCCGCGCGAGGGGAGACGGGGAGGGCGGGGAACGGCGGGAGGGGCAGCAAAGGGGGAAGGACCCGGGGGAAGGGCCAGAGGGAGAGGGGAGAGCCGCGAGACGCCGCAGGGGAAAGGGGCCGCAGCGCGCCGGGAGGGGAGAACCGCCGGGAGGGCGCGAGGGGCGGCAGGGGCGCGCGACGGACGACGGGGACCGCAGGGGACCGCCGCGGGGGGCCGCAGGGGAAGGCCAGGCCCCAGGCGAGGGCGCGGGGCCGCGCCGGAGGCCGCGCCCGGCGAGGCGGGGGCCGAAGACCGGGGGGCGAGGCGGCCGGAACCGGAGGAGGCCGCGCCAGGGCGGACAGGGAGCGGGGGGACGGCGGGAGGCGCCCCAGGGGAGCAGGCCGCGGCGCGAGGGGGGCAGGCACGGGCGCGGGCCGCCCGAGCGGGAGCAGCAGGGGCACGCGGCCGGCGGCGCGGGGAGCAAGGGAGCGGGGGGCGGCCGCGGGGCGGGGCCGAGGGGGGCCCACGAGGCGGGCCCACGGGCGGGCCACGGGCCACGGGGGGGGGAGGCGAGCCGCGGCGGGAAAGGCGAGGCAGGGCAGGGAAAACAGGGGGCCCGGGAAGGGACGGAGACAGCGGGGGGACGCGGCGGAAGGGGGGCACGACCCGGGAGGGCCGCGCGCCGGGCCGGGGGAGAGCGCCGCCGCGGGAGAGGCGACGGAAACGGGAAGGCGGCCCGACCACGCAGGGAAGGAGCCCGCCGCGCGAGCGCGAGGAGGCGGAAACGGGGGCGCCGCGGGAGGGGGCGGGGGCGCGGGCGGGCCGCGCGAGGGGAGACGGGGAGGGGGGAACGGCGGGAGGGGCAGCAAGGGGGAAGACCCGGGGGAAGGGCCAGAGGGAGGGGGGAGGAGCCGCGAGACGCCGCAGCGGAAAGGGCCGCAGCGCGCCGGGAGGGGAGAACCGCCGGGAGGGCGCGAGGGGCGGCAGGGGCGCGCGACGGACGACGGGGACCGCAGGGACCCGCGCGGGGGCCGCAGGAAAGGCCAGGCCCCAGGCGAGGGCGCGGGCGCGCGGAGGGCCGCGCCCGGCGAGCCGGGGCCGAAGACCGGGGGGGGAGGGGCGGGCCGGAACCGGAGGAGGCCGCGCCAGGGCGGACAGGGAGGGGGGACGGCGGGAGGCGCCCCAGGGGAGGCAGCCGCGGCGCGAGGGGGGGCAGGCACGGGCGCGGGCCGCCCGAGCGGGAGGAGCAGGGGGCGCGTCCCGGCGCGGGGAGCAAGGGAGCGGGGGCGGGCCCGCGAGGCGGGCCCACGAGGGCGGGCCCACAGGGCGGGCCCACGGGCCACCGGGGGGGGGGGAGAGGCGAGCGGAAAAGCGAGGGCAGGGAAAACAGGGGGCCCGGGAAGGGACGGAGACAGCGGGGGGGACGCGGGGGAAGGGGGGCAGACCCGGGAGGGCGGGCGCCGCCGGGGGGGGGGCCGCGCCGCGGGAGAGGCGACGAACGCCGGGAAGCGGGCCCGACCACGCAGGGAAAGGACGCCGCGCG
>NW_017199502.1:0-7318 GCF_001704415.2 Capra hircus | reverse complement strand
GCTTCCCTTCGCGTGGATTAAGGGATCTGTGGCTTTCTCTCGAGGCTTTCCCACGAGGCTTTCCACGAGGTTTTCCCACGAGGCTTTCCCACAAGGCTTTCCCACAGGGCTGTCCCACGTGCCACCGTGGTGTGAGTCGATCCTCGGCTTGAAAGTCGACGCAGTGCTGGGAAAACAAGTTTCCTGGAATGGACTGAGACATCTCGAGGACTCTGGGATTGGTGGCACGACCCTGGAGTTCCTCTCGCCTTTCCTGTGGAGAGCGCCTCCTCTTGAGATGCGACGGAAATGCCGAGAATTCTTTCCCGACCACGCAGGGAAAGGATCCCTCCTCTCGAGCTAGGAGGCGGAAACGGGGCTCCTCTGGATGTGGGGCGGACTATCGTGCTTCACTCGAGTGGAGACGGTTATGTCGCGGAACTTCTTGAGTTGCAGCAAGGGTGTGAAGGACCCTTTGTAAGTTCCAGAGGTAGGTGTGATTAGCCTCGAGACGCCTCAGCGAAAATGGCCTCATCTCGCCTGGATGGGAGAACCTCCTGGATTTTCTTGAGTTGCGGCAGGTGCTCTCGACTTACGAAGGGACCTCAGGGACCAGCTCTAGAGGATTGAGGAAAGGCCAGTCCCCATTCGAGTTGCTTGGGGGCCTCTCAGGATTCCTCTCCCGTCGATGCCCGGGCCTAAGGTTTGTGTGGAATCGGTGCCGGAAACCGAGGATTTCCAATCCAGTGCTGATATGGATCTTGGGGTACTTCTGGAGTCTCCCCAGGGGAGTCAGTCCTCGTCTCGAGTGGGGGCATGCACGTGCGCTTTCCTCACGATCTGTAGCAGCAGTGTCACGCTTCCCTTCGCGAGCATCAAGGGATCAGGGGCTTTCCCTCGAGGCTTTCCCACAGGCTGTCCCACGTGCCATCGTGGTGTGAGTCGATCCTCGGCTTGAAAGTCGAGGCAGTGCAGGGAAAACAGGTTTCCCTGGAATGGACTGAGACATCTGGGGGACTCTGGGAATGTGGTACGACACTGGAGTTCCTCTCGCCATTCCTGTGAAGAGCGCCTCCACTTGAGATGCGACGGGAACGCCGGAATTCTTCCCGACCACGCAGGGAAAGGATCCCTCCTCTCGAGCTAGGAGGCGGAACCGGGGCTCCTCTTGATGTGGCGGGACACTCGTGCTTCCTCTCGAGTGGAGTCGGGTATGTCGGGGAACTTCTTGAGTTGCAGCAAGGGTGTGAAGGACCCTTTGGAAGTTCCAGAGGTTAGGTGTGATTAGCCTCGAGACCCTCAGCGGAAATGGGCCTCATCTCGCCTGGACGGGAGAACCTCCTGGATTTTCTCGAGTTGCGGCAGGTGCTCTCGACTTATGACGGGGACCTCAGCGACCCGCTCTGGTGGCTTCAGGAAAGGCCAGTCCCCTTTCGAGTTGCTCGGGGGCCTCTCGGGGCCTCACGGGTTTCCTCTCCCGTCGATGCTGGGGCCTAAAACCTTGTGTGGAGTCAGTGCCGGAACCTGAGGATTTCTCTCCAGTGCTGACATGGATCTTGGGGTACTTCTGAAGTCTCCCCAGGGGAGTCAGTCCTCGTCTCGAGGGGGGCATGCACGTGCGCTTTCCTCCCGAGCTGTAGCAGCAGTGTCACGTTTCCCTTCGCGTGGATCAAGGGATCAGGGGCTTTCCCTCGAGGCTTTCCCACGAGCCTTTCCCACGAGGCTTTCCCACAGGGCTGTCCCACGTGCCACCGTGGTGTGAGTCGATCCTCGGCTTGAAAGTCGAGGCAGTGCAGGGAAAACAGGTTTCCCTGGAATGGACTGAGACATCTGGGGGACTCTGGGAATGTGGCACGACCCTTGAGTTCCTCTCGCCTTTCCTGTGGAGAGCGCCTCCACTTGAGATGCGACGGGAACGCCGGGAATTCTTTCCCGACCACGCAGGGAAAGGATACCTCCTCTCGAGCTAGGAGGCGGAAACGGAGCTCCTATGGATGTGGGCGGGACTCTCGTGCTTCCTCTCGAGTGGAGACGGGTATGTCGGGGAATTTCTTGAGTTGCAGCAAGGGTGTGAAGGACCCTTTGGAATTTCCAGAGTTTAGGTGTGATTAGCCTCGAGACGCCTCAGCGGAAATGGCTCTCAACTCGCCTGGAGGGGAGAACCTCCTGGATTTTCTCGAGTTGTGGCAGGTGCTCTTGACTTACGACTGGGACCTCAGGGACCCGCTCTGGTGGCCTCAGGAAAGGCCAGTCCCCTTGCGAGTTGCTCGGGAGCCTCGCGGGATTCCTCTCCCGTCGATGCCAGGGCCTAAGACCTTGTGTGGAGTCGGTTCCGAAACCTGAGGATTCCTCTCCAGCGCTGACATGGATCTTGGGGTACTTCTGCAGTCTCCCCATGGGGAGTCAGTCCGAGTCTCAAGTGGGGCATGCACGTGTGCTTTCCTCCCGAGCTGTAGCAGCAGTGTCACGCTACCCTTCGCGTGGATCAAGGGATCTGTGGCTTTCCCTCGAGGCTTTCCCACAAGACTTTCCCACGAGGCTTCCCCACAGGGCTGTCTCACGTGCCACCGTGGTGTGAGTTGATCCGCGACTTGAAAGTCGAAGCAGTGCAGGGAAAACAGGTTTCCCTGGAATAGACTGAGAAATCAGGGTGACTCTGGGAATGGGGCCTGATCCTGGAGTTCCTCTCGCCTTCCTGTGGAGAGCGCCTCCTCTTGAGATGCGACAGGAACGCTAGGAATTCTTTCCCGACCACGCAGGGAAAGAATCCCTCCTCTCGAGCTCGCAGGCGGAAACGGGGCCACTCTGGAAGTGGGCGGGACTCTCGTGTTCCTCTTGAGTGGAGACGGGTATGTCGGGGAACTTCTTGAGTTGCAGCAAGGGTGTGAAGGACCCTTAGGAAATTCCAGAGTTTAGTGTGATTACCCCCTATTTGCCTAAGCAGAAATGGGCCTCATCTCGCTTGGAGGGTAGAACCTCCTGGATATTTCTCGAGTTGCGGCAGGCGATCTCGACTTACGATGGGGTCCTCAGGGACCCGCTCTGGTGGCCTCAGGACAGGCCAGTCCCCATGCGAGTTGCTCGGGGCCTCTCGGGTTTCCTCCGCCGTCGATGCCGGGGCCTAGGACCTTGTGTTGAGTTGGTGCCGTAACCTGAGGATTCTTCTCCAGTGCTAACAAGGATCTTGGGGTACTTCTGGAGTCTCCCCAGTGGAGTCAGTCCTTGTCTCGAGTGGGTCGATGCACGTGCGCTTTCCTCCCGAGCTGTAGTAGCAGTGTCAAGCTTCCCTTCGCTGTGGATCAAGGGATCTGTGGCTTCCCAAGAGGCTTTTCCACGAGGCTTTCCCTCAGGGCTGTCCCACGTGCCACCGTGGTGTGAGTCGATCCTCGGCTTGAAAGTCAAGGCAGTGCAGGGAAAAAAGGTTTCCCTGGAATGGACTGAGACATCCAGGGGACTCTGGGAATGGTGGCACGACCCTGGAGTTCCTCTCGCCTTTCCTGTGGAGAGCGCCTCCTCTTGAGATGTGACGGGAACACCGGGTATTCTATCCCGACCACGCAGGGAAAGGATCCCACCTCTCGAGCTAGGACGCGGAAACAGGGTTCCTCTGGGTGTGGGTGGGATTCTCGTGCTTCCTGTCGAGTGGCGACGGGTATGTCGGGGAACTTCTTGAGTTGCAGCAAGGGTGTGAAGGACCCTTTGGAAGTTCCAGAGGTAAGGTGTGATTAGCCTCGAGAAACCTCAGCGGAAATGAGACTCTTCTCGCCTGGAGGGGAGAACCTCCTGGATTTTCTCGAGTTGCGGCAGGTGCTCTCGACTTACGACTGGGACCTCAGGGACCCACTCTGGTGGCCTCAGGAAAGGCCAGTCCCATTGCGAGTTGCTCGGGGGCCTCTAGGGATTTCTCTCCCTTCGATGCTTGGGCCTAAGGACTTGTGTGGAGTCAGTGTGGCAACCTGAGGATTCCTCTACAGTGCCGGCATGGATCTTGGGGTACTTCTGGAGTCTCCCCAGGGGAGTCAGTCCTCGTCTCGAGTTGGGACATGCACGTGCGATTTCCTCCCGAGCTGAAGCAGCAGTGTCACGCTTACCTTCGGGTGGATCAAGGGATCTGTGTCTTTCCCTAGAGGCTTTTCCCACGAGGCTTTCCCACGAGGCTTTCCCACAGGGCGGTCCCACGTGCCACCGAGGTGTGCGTCGATCCTCGGCTTGAAAGTCGAGGCAGTGCAGGGAAAACAGGTTTCCCTGGAATGGACTGAGACATCTGGGGGAGTGTGGGAACGGTGGCACGAACCTGGAGTTCTTCTCGGCGTTTCAAGTGGTGAGCGCCTCCTCTTGAGATGCCGACAAGAACGCCGGGAATTCTTTCCCGGACCACGCAGGGAAAGGATCACTCCCTCTAGAGCTATGAGGCGGAAACAGGGCTCCTCTGGATGTGGGCGGGACTCTCGTCCTTCTTCTCGAGTGGAGTCGGGGTATGTCGGGGAACTTCTTGCCTTGCAGCAAGGGTGTTAAGGATCCTTGGGAAATTCCAGCGTTTAGGTGTGATTAGCCTAGAGGAGCCTCATCCGAAAAGGGCCTCATCTCGCCTGGAGGGGAGAACCTCCTGGATTTTCAGAGTTACGGCCGGTGCTCTCGACTTACCACGGGGACCTCAGGGACCCGCTCTGGTGGCCTCAAAGAAAGGCCAGTCCCCAGGCCAGTTGCTCGGGACCTCTCGGAATTCCTCTCCGTCGATGCCGGGCCTACGATCTCGTGTGGAGTGGGTGCCGGAACCTGAGGATTCCTCTCCAGTGCTGACATGGATCTTGGGTACTTCTGGAGTCTCCCCACGGGAGTCAGTCCTCGTCTCGAATGGGGGCATGCAGGTGGGCTCTACTCCTGAGCTCTAGCTGCAGTGTCGCGCTTCCCTTCGCGGGCAGTAAGGGATCTGTGGCTTTCCCTCGAGGCTTTCCACGAGGGTTTCCCACACGGCTGTCCCAAATGCCACCGTTGTGTGAGTCGTTTCTCGGCTTGAAAGTCATGGCAGTGCATGGAAAACAGGTTTCCCTGGAATGGACTGAGACCTCTGGGGGACTCTGGGAATGGTGGACACGACCCTGGAGTTCCTTTCGCCTTTCCTGTGGAGAGCGCTTCCTCTTGAGATGCTACGGAACGCCGGGAATTCTTTCCCGAAAACGCAGGGTAAGGATCCCTCCTCTCGAGCTAGGAGGCGGAAACTGGGCTCCTCTGGATGTGTTCGTGACTGTCGTGCTACCTCTCGAGTGGAGACGGGTATGTCGGGGAACTTCTTGAGTTGCAGCAATGGCGTGAAGGACCGTTTGGAATTTTCAGAGGTTAGGTGTGATTAGCCTCGAAACACCTCAGTGGAAATGGGCCTCATTCGCCTGGAGGGGAGAAACTCCTGGATTTTCTTGAGTTGTGGCAGGCGCTCTCGGCTTACGACGGGTACCTCAGGGACCCGCTCTGGTGGCCTCACGAAAGACCAGTCCCCATGCGAATTGCTCGGGTGCCTCTTGGGATTCCTCTCTCGTCGATGCCGGGGCATAAGACCTCGTGTGGAGTCGGTGCCGGAACCTGAGGATTGCTCTCCAGTGCTGACATGGATCTTGGGGTACTTCTGGAGTCTCCCCAGGGGAGTCAGTCCTCGTCTCGAGTGGGGA
This sequence comes from Capra hircus, assembly GCF_001704415.2. Taxonomy (NCBI): domain Eukaryota; kingdom Metazoa; phylum Chordata; class Mammalia; order Artiodactyla; family Bovidae; genus Capra; species Capra hircus. Next base: position 1,676 of record NW_017199502.1, on the reverse strand, counting down.
CATGCACGTGTGCTTTCCTCCCCAGCTGTAGCAGAAGTGTTGCGCTTCCGTTCGCCTGGACCACGGCATCTGTGGATTTCCCTCGAGGCTTTCCCCGCTAGGCTTTCCCACGAGGCTTTCCCACAGGGCTGTCCCATGTTCCACCGTGTTGTGAGTCGATCCTCGGGTTGAAAGTCGAGGCAGTGTAGGGAAAACAGGTTTCCCTGGAATGGACTGAGACATCTGGGGGGACTCTGGGAATGGTGACACGACCCTGGAATTCCTCTTGCTTTTCCTGTGGAGAGCGCCTCCTCTTGAGATGCGACGGGAACGCCGGGAATTCTTTCCCGTCCACGCAGGGAAAGGATCCCTGCCCTCGAGCTAGGAGGCGGAAACGGGGCTCCTCTGGATGAGGGCGGGACTCTCGTGCTTCCTCTCGAGTGGAGACAGGTAAGTTGGGGAACTTCTTGATTTGCAGCAAGGGTGTGATAGACCTTTTGGAAGTTCCAGAGGTTAGGTGTGATGAGCCTCGAGACGCCTCAGCGGAAATGGGCCTCATCTCGCCTGGAGGGGAGAACCTCCTGGATTTTCTCGAGTTGCGGCAGGTGCTCTAGACTTACGACGGGGAACTCAGGGACCCGCTCTGGTGGCCTCAGGAAAGAAGAGTCCCCATGCTAGTTCCACTGGGGCCTCTCGGGATTCCTCTCCCGTCGATGCCGGGGCCTAAGACCTTGTGTGGAGTCCGTGCCGGAACCTGAGGATTCCTCTCCAGTGCTGACATGGATCTTGGGGTACTTCTGGAGTCTCCCGCGGGGAGTCCGTCCTCGTCTCGAGTGGGGCATGCACTTGCGCTTTCCTCCCGAGCTGTAGCAGCAGTGTCACTCTTCCCTTCGCGTGGATCAAGGGATCTGTGGCTTTCCCTCGAGGCTTTCCCACGAGGCTTTCCCACAGGGCTGTCCCACGTGCCACCGTGGTGTGTCTCGATCCTTGGTTTGAAAGTCGAGGCAGTGCAGGGAAAACAGGTTTCCCTGGAATGGACTGAGACATCTGGGGGGCTCTGGGAATGGTGGCACGACCCTGGAGTTCCTCTCGCCTTTCCTCTGGAGAGCGCCTCCTCTAGAGATGCGACGGGAACTCGGGGAATTCTCTCCCGACCACGAAGGGAAAGGATACCTCCTCTCGAGCTAGGAGGCGGAAACGGGGGCTCCTCTGGATGTGGGCCTGACTCTAGTGCTTCCTCTCGAGTGGAGATGGGCATGTCGGGGAACTTGTAGAGTTGCAGCAAGGGCGTGAAGGACCCTTTGGAAGTTCCAGAGGTTAGGTGTGATTTGCTCCAGACGCCTCAGCGGAAATGGGCCTCATCTCGCCTGGAGAGACCTCCTGGATTTTCTCGAGTTGCGGCAGGTGCTCTCGCCTTACGACGGGGACCACAGGGACCCGCTCTGGTGGCCTCAGGAAAGGCCAGTCCCCATGCGAGTTGCTAGGGGCCTCTCGGGATTCCTCTCCTGTCGATGCCGCGGGCCTAAGACCTTGTGTGGAGTCGGTGGCGGAACCTTAGGATTCCTCTCCAGTGCTGACATGGATTTTGGGGTACTTCTGGAGTCTCCCCAGGGGAGTCAGTCCTCGTCACGAGTTGCGGCATGCACGTGCGCTTTCCTCCCGAGGAGTAGCAGCAGTGTCACGCTTCCCTTTCGCGT
>NW_017199501.1:0-7318 GCF_001704415.2 Capra hircus | reverse complement strand
AAAAGGGAACAATAACTAAAAGAGCCACTTAATGAAATTGAAAGAGGAGAGTGAAAATGTTGGCTTAAATATCAACATTCTTGAAAACTGAGATCATGGCATCTGATCCCATCACATTATGCCAAATAGATGGGCAGTCACTGTTTGACTGTCTTTTGAGGGGCTCCAGAATTACTACAGATGATGACTGCAGCCTTGAAATTCAATGATGCTTTCTCCTTTGAAGGAAAGTCCGTGAACAACCTAGACATCATATTAAAAAGCAGAGACGTTACTTTTCCAACAAAGGTCTGTCTAGTAAAAGCTATCATTTTTTCTAATAGTCATGTATGGATGTGAGAGTTGGACTATAAAGAAAGTTGAGCATCGATGAACTGATGCTTTTGAATTGCAGTGTAGGAGAAGTCTCTTGAAAGTCCCTTGTATTGCAAGAAGTTCCACAAGTCTATCCTGATGGAAATCAGTCTTGAATATTTATTGGAAGGACTGATGCTGAAGCTGAAACTTCAATGCTTTGACCACCTGATGCAAAGACCTGACTCATTTGAAAAGACCCTGATGCTGGGAAGAGATTGAGGTCCAGAGGAGAAAGGCATGCCAGAGGATGAGATGGTTGAGGGCCTCGCTGATTCTGGCCGTGAGTTGAGTAAACTTTGCGAGTTGGTGACTGACAGGGAGGCCTGGTGTGCTGCATTCCATGGGGTTGCAAACAGTCAGAGACAACTGAGTGACCGAACTGAGAAGGCTCTCTTTGAATTTTCTTGAGTGTGTTCTTTTTTGCTGGAAGATGAGCATGGGTTATCTTGCACTGGAGCTCGCTGCTCTTGGTTGGAGCTTCCTTTCAGTGTAGGCATGTATCCTTTTGTATGGGATCTTGTCTATCACTATTCCCTGGGGCCAGGGGTTCTATGATGATCCAAAGTTCTGAGAGCTGAGCTACCTCCATCTGGCTTTTGGTACCCCTCTTTCAGTAACCTCAAGACTACTCTTTCAACATTGCACAGAAGACAAAACCCCGTGTTAGTGATGAAATAATCCACATCCTGAACTGTCAGAGATTCACAGTGTTATATATAGAAAAGAAGAGGGAGAGCTAGATAGAGGTGATCAGGAGGAGAAAAGAAAGTCAAAAAGAAAGAGAGCAATCAAGCCTGTAATCAAATCCCTGAGTGAAAATATACATTAAAAATAAATAGAGTCTCATGCTACGGCAATGGCAACCCACTCTAGTAATCTTGCCTGGAAAATTTCATGGGCGGGAGAGTCTGGTAGGCTGCAGTCCCTGGGGGTCGCTAAGAGTTGGCACGACTGATCAATTTCACTTTCACTTTTCACTTTCATGCATTGGAGAGAAAAATGGCAACCCACTCTAGTATTCTTGCCTGGAGAATCCCAGGACAGACGAGCCTAGTGGGCTGCCGTCTATGGGGTCACACAGGGTCGGAGGTGACTGAAGCGACTTAGCAGCAGCAGCAGCAGCAGCTACAAAACTAATAGCAAATATCAGAAAGCAATATTTAAAACATAGACTAGAATTTGGGCTCCAAACATAATTGAACACAAAAATTAGAAAAAATATTGTGGGGGTCAGTTCAGTGTCACGCAATCCCTTTTTCTTGCTTGCACTTTTTTCAAAGTCTGCAATTGTCCTTAAATGCAATTTTACTCCTTGACTTTAATTTGTTGCACCTGCCACTTCTGGAGTTGTTTCTGCTGTCTTTCTTTACTTAGGATGGCCTCCTCTGCTTGTGAGTCTCTTTCAATGTCTAAACGTAGCCCTAATAGGAAAAGGCGACAGTAGACCTTATTCAGAGTCACTTGCTCTGTTGTGCTGTGGAGAGGCAGGAACACTTCAAACAAATGCTTCTGGGCTTTGTGGGGAGCCCTTGTATGAACGGAAAGCACAGGGTCTGCCAGAGTCCAAGATGATGGGCACTTCTCAGATCCAACCACTCAAGCTGCTGAGTGCTTTGTGAGAGCTCAGTCACAGGTGGGCCATGTATCTCATGCACTTCCCAAGTCCAAGCTACTTAGGGTCCGTCCTGCTCTAGGCATGCAGTCCCAGGTTGGCCATATGTCTCCTGCACTTCCCAGGTCCAAGCTGCTCAGATTCCCCGGTGTTCTATGAAGGCCCAGTCCCAGGTGAGCCATACATGTCCCACCTTTCCAAGGCCCAACCAGTCCAGACTCCCCAGTTCTCTGTCAGGGCCACAGCCCCAGGTGGCTTCTTTGTCTCCTGCACTTCCCAGACCTAAGCTGCTCAGATTCCTGAGTGTTCTCTGAAAGCCCAGTCCCAGCTGAGCCATACATCTCCTGCTCTCCCTAGGGCCAAGTGGCCTGGTGTTCTGCTAGAGCATAGTCCCAGGTAGGCTCTTTGTCTCATGCACTTCATGGGTCCAATATTCTCAGGTTCCAGGATGTTCCAGAGAACTCTGTTCCAGAGAGCCACTCATGCTCTCAGGATCGCTGAGGTGTCATAGTCCCTGGTTAGCCATCATTTTTGGGCACTGTTCAGTTTCAATCTGGGCAGTTTCTCAGATACTCCACAAAGACACAGTCCATGGTGAGTTGTGCATCTCCTCAGAGGAGCTGATCTCAGGTTATGACACTCTTGGCAGCTTTACATTGTCCCAGATCCCAGGAAACCATGGTTAAAAGCTGCTCATGGATAGAATCTGCTCACAGCTTGGCAGGAGATGCAGTCCCTGGGCCTAAAAGCTTATGGTCTTCTGCCCCCTGGTTTTAAACATTCTGAATCTTTGCCTCCTGAGGGCCATAGTGGAAGCTGGCTTGCTCTCCTTTGGTAAATACTAGGGTACAGTCTGTTCTATGAGCAGGTCAGGGGTTGCAGTGTGGTTTTAGAGACTTCCTTGGGAACATTCCTTTTTTTTTTTTTTTTTTTTAATTTTGTGTCTCTAGCATTCTGTGGTGCAGGCTGCTATATCACATTATTCCTGTCAGAGTGTCCTCAGGGCATTCACACCCCATCTTTATTCTAAAGACTGAAGAAGCAGAGGGTGCCTCTGTGCATAGCCCCACTCAAGGTGGTTGAACATGAGACTGTGAGGCAATTCTCCATTGATAATTGCCTTTTTGGCTTAAATTCTGAGATGATTTTTGTTTGAGGGGGAGTGGGTGCTTATATTACCCTCTGAGATTCCAAAGTGGCCCACTGAATCAACCTCTGAGAGGGTTTCCTGCGGTATGGAAACTTCTTCTCTCTAATAGCTTAAGATGAATAGTTCCATATAGATGATCTCTGAAGAAGAAGATTTAACTTCAGGATCAAGGACCAGACTTGATCACCAAGAGCTCTTGCATAGCAGAGTTTTATTAAAGTAAGAAAAGGGACAAAGAAAGCTTCTGACATGGACATTAGTAGGGGACCACAGAATGTCCCCCTTGCTAGTGTCAGCAAGGGAGTTACACACATTTTAATATAGTCATTATAATAAATCAAAAGAATGTCTAAAGTTTGTGAAAATTTTACCAGACCTACTTCCACAATTTATTTTTAGGATAACAGGATTAAAATTGATTCACTCCCATAATACACCTTCTAAAATATTAGGATTAGTCAAAAGATTTTTCCAGAAAGGAGAAACTGTCCTCAAGCATGATACATTGGTGCTATATAATCCCAATTACAGAGTTTAAACTGAGTTGTTTGCTGTTTAATCATCAGTTCCACGTATTAAGGTGGGGGGAGCACTTTATGTGACTAAGGAATATAGAGAATATAGGAATATAGAGAAAAACAAACAACCAGCAAACAGTCATCTTTGCCCTTTTCTCCTCCTTGAGAATTCCAGAACCCTACATCTCCTCGTCAGCAATCCAGACACCTTTCTCTGCTTTGGGGAGCACAGACTTCTTATCAATCTGACTCAGAATTGACTTTCTATCTGCAAAACAAGTTCAGTTTAGTTCTCAGTCCAACTACTTGTAACCCAAGAACTGTGGCACAGCACGCACCTCTGTCCATCACCAACTTCCATAGCTTGCTCAAACTCATTTCCATTGAGTCAGTGTTAGATCAATCTCATCCTCTCTCATCTGCTTTTCCTCCTGCAGCACTGGGGTCATTTGCAAGAGTCAGTTCTTCGCATCAGGTAGCCAAGGTATTGTAGCTTCAGCTTTAGCATCAGTCCTTCCAATAAATATTCAGACCTGAACTTCTTAATGACTGTTTTATTCCCTTGCTGTCCAAGGGACTCTCATAGTCTACTCCAATACCACAGTTCAAAAGCATCAAGTTTTCAGGCTCAGCTTTTTGTATAGTTCAACTCTCACATCCATTCATGACTACTAGAAAAAATTATAGCTTGGACTAGAAAGACTTGTTGGCAAGGTAATGTCTCTGTTTTTAAATATGCTGTCTAGCTTGGTCATAGCTTTTTTTTTTTTTCCCAAGAAGCATGTATCTTTTAATTTTATGCTGCAAACACCATCTACAATAATTTTGGAGCCAAGAAAATTAGTCTCTCACTGCCTCCATTGTTTCCCCATATACTTGCCATGAAATCATGGGATCAGATACCATGATCTTCGTTTTGGAATGTTGAGTTTTAAGCCAGCTTTTTCACTCTCCTGTTTCAGTTTCATCAAGAGGGCTCTTGAGTCCCTCTTCACTTTCTGCTATATGGGTTTTGCCATCTGTGTGTCTGAAGTTATTGCTATTTCTCCCAGCAATCTTGATTCAGGCTTGTGTTTCATCCAGTCTTGCATTTCACATGATACACACTGCATCTAATTTAAATAAGCAGGGTTACAATTCAGAACCAGTCCATTGTTGCATGTCTGGTTCTAGAATCAGTCTCTATCCCTAAATCATTTGTCTCTCTATTCTTGTTTATCTCTTCTCCTACCTTATTATAAACAAATTGATTGGCCTTTCTGGGTATCTCGTGTCCTCTGCCAGCATATAGAACTTGTTTAGTGGAAGTTACTCCATATCCTGACAGTCTTTGAGGGATTTACTGAGGAATATTTGAACTCCTCCTCATATATCACTGCCATTTTAGGATTAGTCTACCGAGTTTATTTTCAAAGTATGTATTCTGCCACTACTAAGTGTTAAGCTCCGAGCCCCATATCTCTGAACCGACTGACAGAGCAAGTCCACCACAGTATTGCAAACTCAAGAAGGGAGTTTGTTATTCCTAGCGCGCTAGGGCTCAAGTCTCATCTCACACAAGGTAATCTGACAAGAGCCCGAACAAAGGAGTACAGTGGCTTATATACAGGCAGTTCTTTGTCTCAGTTACAGGAGTAGCTGGCGTTACATGATTGGCCAGCAGGATGAGCGCATATCCTGCCTCTTTCTGGTAAACATGACTCAGGTCCTAGAGACCGTTGTTTGGTCCCTAACCTTCCCCCCTGTTCCTTAGATCATATAGAGGTATCTTCCTTCGTTCCTGAGACACAGTTTGATTTTGTTGTCAAAGCTCAAACAGCTGTATTTTTATTTATGCATTCCTTTACAAAGGCTACAAGTCTATTGATAATACATGGGGCTGAAGTAAGCATTAGTAAAAGTACTAGCAGGGGTCCTAGCAAGGTGGAGATTAAGGTAGTCAGCCAAGGGGATTGTTGAAACCAAGATTCAAACCATCCCTGCTAAGCCTCATGTTCTTGTTTACGTTGGGCTAGTCCTTCTCTCACTCTGACATATTCTCTAACTATTCCTGTACGATCCGCACAGAAACAGCACTCCTCTCCTAGGGCAGCACAGAGTCCCCCTTGTTGCAGAAAGAGCAGATCTAATCCCTCCTTTTTGCAGAACTACTTCAGATAGAGAAGTCAGAGATGATTCTAAATGACTAATAGATTGCTCTATACAGGTAATGTCTTCATCTATGGCTGCTCTTAGGGAGTTAAATCCTTGGCTTCGCAGGGACAGAGCTGTTATTCCAGTTCCAGCCCGGCTATTCCAAGACCGAACATAGTTCTATGGCTATGGCAGTAAGAGGTTCCCTCTTAACTTTATAAGTTCTTTTTGGAGGATTTAGAGTTAATTTCTGAGCCCAATAATCATATATTGCTTTCTCTGGTCAGTACAGAATATTTGGCACCACAGCCACCATAACACAGAATTCTTCTTTGGGGTCAAAGATTGAGCTATGCAGGCATGGAGTTAGCCCCGTGTGTGAACAGACCCACCATCCCCCATTTGAGGTATTAACCATTTACCTACAGGCAAATCATCAGGCTGACGACATGCACACAAAATGGAGACTTTGCTGGTAACACTGTGCCCATGCATAAGGCCTTTCCCCATACCTTTTCATCGTCAGACCCACCTTTCTGTCCCCAATGACATTGAGGAGGATTGGTGCTGTTGGCCAAGTCATAAGAGGCATTGAGGCCTACTGCTTCGTAATAAGGGGGAATTAAGTTGTAACATAACCAACAAGATTTAGTTGCCTCAGGATGGGTCTGATTCAGGTGGCATAAGCTGCCCTAATCAGCTTCCATAGGGGATTTATTTCAGCGAGCGCTTCTGCTTCAGGGCTCACTGCCAAAGACGTTGGCATGGAAGTCATTAGGCGGGGGGTTACAGCCAGCTTTTCTACTTTGTTGGGCCTGATACTGTGTACAAGAATTCGCTCTAAGACCTGGCTCACTACTATAATCCCTTTCCCATCAACTCCAAACCCTCCTGATTCCCTCGTCAGTATCCCCAAGATAGGCCAGAGATCCTGGTCCCCTCTTTTTTTGCTTTTTTCTGATTGAACCTTATTCTGACTTTGTGCATAATTGCAACTTTCACAGCTAAAATTTGGATCTCGAGGACCGCTAGGGAGGGACTTGGTGAATGAAAAATTAAGTAAATCTCGATTTCCTACTTCCCCCCGAGGTCCATCATTAGAAGTAACACAGGTCTTCCAGTCATGTCTGGGTGCACCTGGGCATGCCCAGAACCCTTGTTCTCGGAGATAGCCCTAGCCCAAGGCACATTTACCATTGGCTTAAGGTCAAAGTACAAGTCTGGCCACCACATGTTTGGTGGATGTATTGTGGTAGTGGAGTTTAGCACCTCTCGTGTTAGTCCATTTTGCAGCTTCCAGGTGATTTTGACGGTTGATGCAGGTTCATGCTGGCACTCCAGAGCAAAATAACTGGGTCATCCACAAGATGGCCAGCCGAGTTGTCCTGGTCCTGTTGGCACCTTCGAAGCTTTAGCCTCAGGGGGTTGGACAGGTGCAGAGATTCTTCCCATCTTTCTTAGTGTCTTCCTGCTCTGCTGAAGCAGCTGGGCATACGTGGTTGTAATGTACCCAAGGCCCAATACCGTCGACCTTTAGGGCAGTTGGGG
>NW_017199500.1:0-7318 GCF_001704415.2 Capra hircus | reverse complement strand
GTCGATGCTGGGCCTAAGACCTTGTGTGGAGTCAGTGCCGGAACCTGAGGATTCCTCTCCAGTGCTGACATGGATCTTGGGGTACTTCTGGAGTCTCCCCAGGGGAGTCAGTCCTCGTCTCGAGTGGGGGCATGGTGCGCTTTCCTCCCGAGCTGTAGCAGCAGTGTCGCGCTTCCCTTCGCGTGGATCAAGGGATCTGTGGCTTTCCCTCGAGGCTTTCCCACGAGGCTTTCCCACGAGGCTTTCCCACAGGCTGTCCCACGTGCCACCGTGGTGTGAGTCGATCCTCGCTTGAAAGTCGAGCAGTGCAGGGAAAACAGGTTTCCCTGGAATGGACTGAGACATCTGGGGGACTCTGGGAATGGTGGCACGACCCTGGAGTTCCTCTCGCCTTTCCTGTGGAGAGCGCCTCCTCTTGAGATGCGACGGAATGCCGGAATTCTTTCCCGACCACGCAGGGAAAGGATCCCTCCTCTCGAGCTAGGAGGCAGAAACGGGCTCCTCTGGATGTGGGGGGACTCTCGTGCTTCCTCTCGAGTGGAGACGGGTATGTCGGGGAACTTCTTGAGTTGCAGCAAGGTGTGAAGGACCCTTTTAGTTCCAGAGGTTAGGTGTGATTAGCCTCGAGACGCCTCAGCGGAAATGGGCCTCATCTCGCCTGGAGGGGGAGAACCTCCTGGATTTTCTCGAGTTGCGGCAGGTGCTCTCGACTTACGACGGGGACCTCAGGGACCCGCTCTGGTGGCCTCAGGAAAGGCCAGTCCCCATGCGAGTTGCTCGGGGCCTCTCGGGATTCCTCTCCGTCGATGCTGGGGCCTAAGACCTTGTGTGGAGTCAGTGCCGGAACCTGAGGATTCCTCTCCAGTGCTGACATGGATCTTGGGGTACTTCTGGAGTCTCCCCAGGGGAGTCAGTCCTCGTCTCGAGTGGGGCATGCACGTGCGCTTTCCTCCGAGCTGTAGCAGCAGTGTCACGCTTCCCTTCGCGTGGATCAAGGATCTGTGGCTTTCCCTCGAGGCTTTCCCACGAGGCTTTCCACGAGGCTTTCCCACAGGGCTGTCCCACGTGCCACCGTGGTGTGAGTCGATCCTCGGCTTGAAAGTCGAGCAGTGCAGGGAAAACAGGTTTTCCTGGAATGGACTGAGACATCTGGGGGACTCTGGGAATGGTGGCACGACCCTGGAGTTCCTCTCGCCTTTCCTGTGGAGAGCGCCTCCTCTTGAGATGCGACGGAAATGCCGGGAATTCTTTCCCGACCACGCAGGGAAAGGATCCCTCCTCTCGAGCTAGGAGGCGGAAACGGGGCTCCTCTGGATGTGGGCGGGACTCTCGTGCTTCCTCTCGAGTGGAGACGGGTATGTCGGGAACTTCTTGAGTTGCAGCAAGGGTGTGAAGGACCCTTTGGAAGTTCCAGAGGTTTAGTGTGATTAGCCTCGAGACGCCTCAGGGAAATGGGCCTCATCTCGCCTGGAGGGGGAGAACCTCCTGGATTTTCTCGAGTTGCGGCAGGTGCTCTCGACTTACGACGGGGACCTCAGGGACCCGCTCTGGTGGCCTCAGGAAAGGCCAGTCCCCATGCGAGTTTCTCGGGGGCCTCTCGGGATTCCTCTCCCGTCGATGGGCCTAAGACCTTGTGTGGAGTCGGTGCCGGAACCTGAGGATTCCTCTCCAGTGCTGACATGGATCTGGGGTACTTCTGGAGTCTCCCCAGGGAGTCAGTCCTCGTCTCGAGTGGGGGCATGCACGTGCGCTTTCCTCCCGAGCTGTAGCAGCAGTGTCACGCTTCCCTTCGCGTGGATCAAGGGATCTGGGCTTTCCCTCGAGGCTTTCCCACGAGGCTTTCCCACGAGGCTTTCCCACAGGGCTGTCCCACGTGCCACCGTGGTGTGAGTCGATCCTCGGCTTGAAAGTCGAGGCAGTGCAGGGAAAACAGGTTTCCCTGGAATGGACTGAGACATCTGGGGACTCTGGGAATGGTGGCACGACCCTGGAGTTCCTCTCGCCTTTCCTGTGGAGAGCGCCTCCTCTTGAGATGCGACGGGAACGCCGGGAATTCTTTCCCGACCACGCAGGAAAGGATCCCTCCTCTCGAGCTAGGAGGCGGAAACGGGCTCCTCTGGATGTGGCGGGACTCTCGTGCTTCCTCTCGAGTGGAGACGGGTATGTCGGGGAACTTCTTGAGTTGCAGCAAGGGTGAAGGACCCTTTGGAAGTTCCCAGATGATTAGCCTCGAGCCTCAGCGGAAATGGGCCTCATCTCGCCTGGAGGGAGAACCTCCTGGATTTTCTCGAGTTGCGGCAGGTGCTCTCGACTTACGACGGGGACCTCAGGGACCCTCTGGTGGCCTCAGGAAAGGCCAGTCCCCATGCGAGTTGCTCGGGGGGCTCTCGGGATTCCTCTCCCGTCGATGCCGGGGCCTAAGACCTTGTGTGGAGTCAGTGCCGGAACCTGAGGATTCCTCTCCAGTGCTGACATGGATCTTGGGGTACTTCTGGAGTCTCCCCAGGGGAGTCAGTCCTCGTCTCGAGTGGGGGCATGCACGTGCGCTTTCCTCCCGAGCTGTAGCAGCAGTGTCGTGCTTCCCTTCGTGTGGATCAAAGGATCTGTGGCTTTCCTCGAGGCTTTCCCGGCTTTCCCACGAGGCTTTCCACGAGGCTTCCCACAGGGCTGTCCCACGTGCCACCGTGGTGTGAGTCGATCCTCGGCTTGAAAGTCGAGGCAGTGCAGGAAAACAGGTTTCCCTGGAATGGACTGAGACATCTGGGGGACTCTGGGAATGGTGGCACGACCCTGGAGTTCCTCTCGCCTTTCCTGTGGAGAGCGCCTCCTCTTGAGATGCGACGGGAACGCCGGGAATTCTTTCCCGACCACGCAGGAAAGGATCCCTCCTCTCGAGCTAGGAGGCGGAAACGGGGCTCCTCTGGATGTGGGGGACTCTCGTGCTTCCTCTCGAGTGGAGACGGGTATGTCGGGGAACTTCTTGAGTTGCAGCAAGGGTGTGAAGGACCCTTTGGAAGTTCCAGAGGTTAGGTGTGATTAGCCTCGAGACGCCTCAGCGGAAATGGGCCTCATCTCGCCTGGAGGGGAGAACCTCCTGGATTTTCTCGAGTTGCGGCAGGTGCTCTCGACTTACGACGGGGACCTCAGGGACCCGCTCTGGTGGCCTCAGGAAAGGCCAGTCCCCATGCGAGTTGCTCGGGGCCTCTCGGGATTCCTCTCCGTCGATGCGGGCCTAAGACCTTGTGTGGAGTCGTGCCGGAACCTGAGGATTCCTCTCCAGTGCTGACATGGATCTTGGGTACTTCTGGAGTCTCCCCAGGGAGTCAGTCCTCGTCTCGAGTGGGGGCATGCACGTGCGCTTTCCTCCGAGCTGTAGCAGCAGTGTCACGCTTCCCTTCGCGTGGATCAAGGGATCTGTGGCTTTCCCTCGAGGCTTTCCCACGAGGCTTTCCACGAGGCTTTCCCACAGGGCTGTCCCACGTGCCACCGTGGTGTGAGTCGATCCTCGGCTTGAAAGTCGAGGCAGTGCAGGGAAAACAGGTTTCCCTGGAATGGACTGAGACATCTGGGGACTCTGGGAATGGTGGCACGACCCTGGAGTTCCTCTCGCCTTTCCTGTGGAGAGCGCCTCCTCTTGAGATGCGACGGGAAATGCCGGGAATTCTTTCCCGACCACGCAGGGAAAGGATCCCTCCTCTCGAGCTAGGAGGCGGAAACGGGGCTCCTCTGGATGTGGCGGGACTCTCGTGCTTCCTCTCGAGTGGAGACGGGTATGTTCGGGAACTTCTTGAGTTGCAGCAAGGGTGTGAAGGACCCTTTGGAAGTTCCAGAGGTTAGGTGTGATTAGCCTCGAGACGCCTCAGGGAAATGGGCCTCATCTCGCCTGGAGGGAGAACCTCCTGGATTTTCTCGAGTTGCGGCAGGTGCTCTCGACTTACGACGGGGACCTCAGGGACCCGCTCTGGTGGCCTCAGGAAAGGCCAGTCCCCATGCGAGTTTTCGGGGCCTCTCGGGATTCCTCTCCGTCGATGGGCCTAAGACCTTGTGTGGAGTCGTGCCGGAACCTGAGGATTCCTCTCCAGTGCTGACATGGATCTTGGGGTACTTCTGGAGTCTCCCCAGGGGTCAGTCCTCGTCTCGAGTGGGGCATGCACGTGCGCTTTCCTCCCGAGCTGTAGCAGCAGTGTCACGCTTCCCTTCGCGTGGATCAAGGGATCTGGGCTTTCCCTCGAGGCTTTCCCACGAGGCTTTCCCACGAGCTTTCCCACAGGGCTGTCCCACGTGCCACCGTGGTGTGAGTCGATCCTCGGCTTGAAAGTCGAGGCAGTGCAGGGAAAACAGGTTTCCCTGGAATGGACTGAGACATCTGGGGGACTCTGGGAATGGTGGCACGACCCTGGAGTTCCTCTCGCCTTTCCTGTGGAGAGCGCCTCCTCTTGAGATGCGACGGAAATGACGGGAATTCTTTCCCGACCACGCAGGGAAAGGATCCTCCTCTCGAACTAGGAGGCGGAAACGGGGCTCCTCTGGATGTGGGCGGGTCTCGTGCTTCCTCTCGAGTGGAGACGGGTATGTTGGGAACTTCTTGAGTTGCAGCAAGGGTGTGAAGGACCCTTTGGAAGTTCCAGAGGTTAGGTGTGATTAGCCTCGAGACGCCTCAGGGGAAATGGGCCTCATCTCGCCTGGAGGGAGAACCTCCTGGATTTTCTCGAGTTGCGGCAGGTGCTCTCGACTTACGACGGGGACCTTAGGGACCCGCACTGGTGGCCTCAGGAAAGGCCATTCCCCATGCGAGTTTCTCGGGGGCCTCTCGGGATTCCTCTCCGTCGATCCCGGGGCCTAAGATCTTGTGTGGAGCCGGTGCCGGAACCTGAGGATTCCTCTCCAGTGCTGACATGGATCTGGGGTACTTCTGGAGTCTCCCAGGACAATCAGTTCCTAGTCTCGAGTGGGGGCATGCACGTGCGCTCTCCTCCCGAGCTCTAGAAGCAGTGTCACGCTTCCCTTCGCGTGGATCAAGGATCAGGGGCTTTCCCTCGAGGCTTTCCCACGAGGCTTTCCCACGAGGCTTTCCCACAATGCAGTCCCACGTGCCACCGTGGTGTGAGTCGATCCTCGGCTTGAAAGTCGAGGCAGTGCAGGGAAAACAGGTTTCCTGGAATGGACGGAGATATCTGGGGGACTCTGGAATGGTGGCACGACCCTGGAGTTCCTCTCGCCTTTCCTGTGGAGAGCGCCTCCTCTTGAGATGTGACGGGAACGCCGGGAATCCTTTCCCGACCACGCAGGGAAAGGATCCCTCCTCTCGAGCTAGGAGGCTGAAACGGGGGCTCCTCTGGATGTGGGCGGGACTCTCGTGCTTCCTCTCGAGTGGAGACGGTATGTCAGGGAACTTCTTGAGTTGCAGCAAGAGTGTGAAGGACCCTTTGGAAGTTCAGAGGTTAGGTCTGATTAGCCTCGAGACGCCTCGGCGGAAAAGGGCCTCATCTCGCCTGGAGGGGAGAACCTCCTGGAATTTCTCGAGTTGCGGCAGGTGCTCTCGACTTTCGACGGGGACCTCAGCGACCCGCTCTGGTGGCCTCAGGAAAGGCCAATCCCCATGCGAGTTTCTCGGGGCCTCTCGGGGGCCACTGGGTTTCCTCTCCCGTCGATGCTGGGCCTAAGACCTTGTGTGCAGTCAGTGCCGGAACCTGACGATTCCTCTCCAGTGCTGACATGGATCTTGCGGTACTTCTGGAGTCTCCCCAGGGGAGTCAGTCCTTGTTTCGAGTGGGGACATGCACGTGCGCTTTCCTCCCGAGCTGTAGCAGCAGTGTCGTGCTTCCCGTCGAGTGGAAGAAGGGAACTGTGGCTTTCCCTCGAGGCTTTCCCACGAGGCTTTCCCACGAGGCTTTCCCACGAGGCTTTCCCACGAGGCTTTCCCACAGTGCTGTCCCATGTGCACCGTGGTGTGAGTCGATCCTTGGCTTGAAAGTCGAGGTAGTGCAGGGAAACAGGTTTCCCTGGAACGGACAGAGACATCTGGGGACTCTCGAATGGTGGCACGACCCTGGAGTTCCTCTTGCCTTTCCTGTGGAGAGCACCTCCTCTTGAGATACGACGGGAATGCGGGAATTCTTTCCCGACCACACATGGAAAGGTTCCCTCCTATCGAGCTAAGAGACGGAAACGGGGCTCCTCTGGATGTGGGCGTGACTCTCGTGCTTCCTCTTGAGTGGAGACGGCTTTGTCGGGGAACTTCTTGTGTTGCAGCAAGGGTGTGAAGGACCCTTTGGAAGTTCCAGATGTTAGATATGATTAGCCTCGAGACGCCTCAGCGGAAATGGGCCTCATCTCGCCTGGAGAGGAAAACCTCCTGGATTTTCTCGAGTTGCGGCAGGTGCTCTCGACTTACGACGGGGACCACAGGGACCTGCTCTCGAGGCTTCAGTAAAGGCCAGTCCCCATGCGAGTTGCTCGGGCCCTCTCGGGATTCCTCTCCCTTCGATGCTGGGGCATAAGATCTTGTGTGGAGTCGGTGCCGGAATCTGAGGATTCCTCTCCAGTGCTGACATGGATCTTGGGGTACTTCTGGAGTCTCCCGGGGAGTCAGTCCTCGTCTCGCGTGGGGCATGCACGTGCGCTTTCCTCCGAGCTGTAGCAGTAGTGTCATGCTTCCCTTCGCGTGGATCATGGGATCTGTGGCTTTCCCTCGAGGCTTTCCCATGAGGATTTCCCACCAGGCTTTCCCATGAGGCTTTCCCACAGGGCTGTCCTGCGTGCCACCGTGGTGTGTGTCGATCCTCGGCTTGAAAGTCGAGGCAGTGCAGGGAAAACAGGTTTCCTTGGAATGGACTGAGACATCTGGGGACTCTCGGAATGGTGGCACGACCCTGGAGTTCCTCTCGCCTTTCCTGTGGAGAGCGCCTCCTCTTGAGATGGGACGGGAACGCCGGGAATTGTTTCCCGACCACGCAGGGAAAGGATCCCTCCTCTCGAGCTAGGAGGCGGAAATGGGGATCCTCTGGATGTGGCGGGACTCGCGTACTTCCTCTCGAGTGGAGACGGGTATGTCGGGGAACTTCTTGAGTTGCAGCAAGGGTGTGAAGGACCCGTTGGAATTTCCAGAGGTTAGGTGTGATTAGCCTCGAGACACCTCAGCGGAAATGAGCCTCATCTCGCCTGGAGGGTAGAACCTCCTGGATTTTCTCGAGTTGCGACAGGTGCTCTCGACTTACGACGGGGACCACAGGGAACCGCTCTGGTTGCATCAGGAAAGGCCATCCCCATGCGAGTTGCTCGGGGGCTCTCGGTTTCTCCCGTCGATGCTGGGCATAAG
>NW_017199499.1:0-19555 GCF_001704415.2 Capra hircus | reverse complement strand
AATGAATGCAATTGTGTGGTAGTTTGGGCATTCTTTGGCATTGCCTTTCTTTGGGATTGGAATGAAAACTGACCTTTTCCAGTCCTGTGGCTACTGGTGAGTTTTCCAAATTTGCTGGCATATTGAGTGCAGCACTTTAACACTGCAGTAAGTATGCCAAAAGTTGGACACTCTACTCCAAGAAGATATGCAGAAAAGAAAGACATGAAAAGATTAAATAAGTGAGTAAGCCAGTCATAAAAGACAAACACTGTTACAATTCAGCTTATTGAAGTGCAGAATAGACAGAGAGAGTTAGAATAGTGGTTGCTACAGGCTGTGGGGGATTGGAAACTGAGGAGTTATTTAATGGTATGCATTTTCAGTTCTGAAGATGAAAGAGTTTTCCAGATTAGTTTAATGACCATGTGAATTCAGTGACACTACTGAGCTGTACATTAAAATGTTTAAGATGGCAAATTTTAGGTTATATTTATCTTATCACATTTAAAAATTAACTTAAAAATAATTCAGCAGTAGACACACTTCTCATTGTTATCTATCACCAAGTAGATATTATAATAATTTGAACGTTATAGCAACTACTTTGAAAGCCATCAGTGTGATCTACACTAAATTTATCATATTGAAATATATTTACTCTAACTGAGTCTTTTAATATCTGGTAGACATTTTAAAAATTAAAATCTGTTAAATACACTTAATAAAATATTTAATGAATGGAATCATGAAGCTTCAGATTGTGAAAGTTTTATTGAATTATAATTATTGGAAACAAAACATGCAAATGAGAAGACATTGACAGTAAAAATAAAATCAAAGCAGGAGTTTAAAAAATTAAAGAATGAGAGTGCCAATGACACAAAATATAATTGTGAAATTTACTTTGTGTTTTGAAACTTCTTGCTGCTGCTGCTAAGTCACTTTAGTCGTGTCCGACTCTGTGCGACCCCATAGACGGCAGCCCACCAGGCTCCCCTGTCCCTGGGATTCTCCAGGCAAGAACACTGGTGTGGGTTGCCATTTCCCTCTCCAATGCATGAAAGTGAAAAGTGAAAGTGAATTTGCTCAGTCGTGTCCGACTCGTAGCGACTCCATGGACTGCAGCCTACCAGGCTCCTCCATCCATGGATTCTCCAGGCAAGAGTACTGGAGTGGGGTGAACTTCTTGACTTTGTAAGAAAAATTAATTGGCTTTGTTATTGTTACTTGGTTAAATTTATATTTATTTATATAATGAAATGAATGTGCATAATGAATGATGAAGCTTAATTTTGCACCTCTAATTTTGAAACATTGACAAATATGAATTTTTTGATCAGTGTTATTAGATCAAAATATTGTGGAAGAAATATAGTCTTAATGGAGAAAAAAACTGTGAATGTCTGAGTTCTAATTTATACAATTAAACATAGAAAAATAGAATTGAAAATATTTTAATTTGGAAAATTTTCTATGAGTTTATCAGTTATCTCAGCACCTATAGAAAGACTAGTCTCTCAAATGCAAATAATATGGTCTATATAGACCCATCAGATGTGTAAATAATTTCAGATTTATTGATCTTAAAAAGTAACTTTGAGACAAATTTCAGGCATATCCACTCCAATAGTTAGCAGTTTTGGATTATAATTTTTAGTTCAATACAGTCGCTCAGTCGTGTCTGACTCTTTGCAACCCCATAAATTGCAGCACGCCATACCTCCTGTCTATCACCAACTCCCAGAGTTCATTCAGATTCACATCCATCGAGTCAGTGATGCCATTCAGCCATCTCATCCTCTGTCATCCCCTTCTCCTCCTGCCCCCAATACCTCCAGCATCAGAGTCTTTCCAATGAGTCAACTCTTCTCATGAGGTGGCCAAAGTACTGGAGTTTCAGCTTTAGCATCATTCCTTCCAAGAAATCCAGGGCTGATCTCCTTCAGAATGGACTGGTTGGATCTCCTTGCAGTCCAAGGGACTCTCAAGAGTCTTCTCAGGCACCACAGTTCAAAAGCATCAATTCTTGGTGCTCAGCCTTCTTCACAGTCCAACTCTCATATCCATATGTGACTACTGGAAAAACCATAGCCTTGACTAGACGGACCTCAGTTGGCCAAAGTAATGTCTCTGCTTTTGAATATGCTATCTAGGTTGATCATAACTTTTCTTCCAAGGAGTAAGCATCTTTTAATGCCATGGCTACAGTCACCATCTGCGGTGATTTTGGAGCCCCCCAAAATTAAATCTGATACTGTTTCACTCTTTCCCCATCTATTTCCCATGAAGTGATGGGACTGGATGCCATGATCTTCATTTTCTGAATGTTGAGCTTTAAGCCAACTTTTTCAGTCTCCTCTTTCACTTTCATCAAGAGGCTTTTTAGCTTCTCTTCACTTTCTGCCATAAGGGATGGTGTCATCTGCATATCTGAGATTATTGATATTTCTCCTGGCAATCTTGATTCCAGCTTGTGTTTCTTCCAGTCCAGTGTTTCTCATGATGTACTCTACATATAAGTTAAATAAGCAGGGTGACAATATACAGCTTTGACGTACTCCTTTTCCTATTTGCAACCAGTCTGTTATTCCATGTCCAGTTCTAACTGCTGCTTCCTGACCTGCATACAGATTTCTCAAGAGGTAGGTCAGGTAGTCTGGTATTCCCATCTCTCTCAGGATTTTCCACAGTTTATTGTGATCCACACAGTCAAAACTTTGGCATAGTCAATAAAGCAGAAGTAGATGTTTTTCTGGAACTCTCTTGCTTTTTCCATGATCCAGCAGATGTTGGCAATTTGATTGCTGGTTCTTCTGCGTTTTCTAAAACCAGCTTGAACATCTGTGAGTTCATGGTTCACGTATTGCTGACGCCTGGCTTGGAGAATTCTGAGCATTACTTTATTAGCTTGTGAGATGAATGCAATTGTGTGGTAGTTTGGGCATTCTTTGGCATTGCCTTTCTTTGGGATTGGAATGAAAACTGACCTTTTCCAGTCCTGTGGCTACTGGTGAGTTTTCCAAATTTGCTGGCATATTGAGTGCAGCACTTTAACACTGCAGTAAGTATGCCAAAAGTTGGACACTCTACCCAAGAAGATATGCAGAAGGCCAAGAAAGACATGAAAAGATTAAATAAGTGAGTAAGCCAGTCATAAAAAGACAAACACTGTACAATTCAGCTTATATGAAGTGCCCAGAATAGACAGAGAGAGTAGAATAGTGGTTGCTACAGGCTGTGGGGATTGGAAACTGAGGAGTTATTTAATGGTATGCATTTTCAGTTCTGAAGATGAAAGAGTTTTCCAGATTAGTTTAATGACCATGTGAATTCAGTGACACTACTGAGCTGTACATTAAAAATGTTTAAGATGGCAAATTTTAGGTTATATTTATCTTATCACATTTAAAAATTAACTTAAAAATAATTCAGCAGTAGACACACTTCTCATTGTTATCTATCACCAAGTAGATATTATAATAATTTGAACGTTATAGCAACTACTTTGAAAGCCATCAGTGTGATCTACACTAAATTTATCATATTGAAATATATTTACTCTAACTGAGTCTTTTAATATCTGGTAGACATTTTAAAAATTAAAATCTGTTAAATACACTTAATAAAATATTTAATGAATGGAATCATGAAGCTTCAGATTGTGAAAGTTTTATTGAATTATAATTATTGGAAACAAAACATGCAAATGAGAAGACATTGACAGTAAAAATAAAATCAAAGCAGGAGTTTAAAAAATTAAAGAATGAGAGTGCCAATGACACAAAATATAATTGTGAAATTTACTTTGTGTTTTGAAACTTCTTGCTGCTGCTGCTAAGTCACTTTAGTCGTGTCCGACTCTGTGCGACCCCATAGACGGCAGCCCACCAGGCTCCCCTGTCCCTGGGATTCTCCAGGCAAGAACACTGGTGTGGGTTGCCATTTCCCTCTCCAATGCATGAAAGTGAAAAGTGAAAGTGAATTTGCTCAGTCGTGTCCGACTCGTAGCGACTCCATGGACTGCAGCCTACCAGGCTCCTCCATCCATGGGATTCTCCAGGCAAGAGTACTGGAGTGGGGTGAACTTCTTGACTTTGTAAGAAAAATTAATTGGCTTTGTTATTGTTACTTGGTTAAATTTATATTTATTTATATAATGAAATGAATGTGCATAATGAATTGATGAAGCTTAATTTTGCACCCTCTAATTTTGAAACATTGACAAATATGAATTTTTTGATCAGTGTTATTAGATCAAAATATTTGTGGAAGAAATATAGTCTTAATGGAGAAAAAAACTGTGAATGTCTGAGTTCTAATTTATACAATTAAACATAGAAAAAATAGAATTGAAAATATTTTAATTTGGAAAATTTTCTATGAGTTTATCAGTTATCTCAGCACCTATAGAAAGACTAGTCTCTCAAATGCAAATAATATGGTCTATATAGACCCATCAGATGTGTAAATAATTTCAGATTTATTGATCTTAAAAAGTAACTTTGAGACAAATTTCAGGCATATCCACTCCAATAGTTAGCAGTTTTGGATTATAATTTTTTAGTTCAATACAGTCGCTCAGTCGTGTCTGACTCTTTGCAACCCCATAAATTGCAGCACGCCATACCTCCCTGTCTATCACCAACTCCCAGAGTTCATTCAGATTCACATCCATCGAGTCAGTGATGCCATTCAGCCATCTCATCCTCTGTCATCCCCTTCTCCTCCTGCCCCAATACCTCCCAGCATCAGAGTCTTTTCCAATGAGTCAACTCTTCTCATGAGGTGGCCAAAGTACTGGAGTTTCAGCTTTAGCATCATTCCTTCCAAAGAAATCCCAGGGCTGATCTCCTTCAGAATGGACTGGTTGGATCTCCTTGCAGTCCAAGGGACTCTCAAGAGTCTTCTCAGGCACCACAGTTCAAAAGCATCAATTCTTGGTGCTCAGCCTTCTTCACAGTCCAACTCTCATATCCATATGTGACTACTGGAAAAACCATAGCCTTGACTAGACGGACCTCAGTTGGCAAAGTAATGTCTCTGCTTTTGAATATGCTATCTAGGTTGATCATAACTTTTCTTCCAAGGAGTAAGCATCTTTTAATGCCATGGCTACAGTCACCATCTGCGGTGATTTTGGAGCCCCCCAAAATTAAATCTGATACTGTTTCCACTCTTTCCCCATCTATTTCCCATGAAGTGATGGGACTGGATGCCATGATCTTCATTTTCTGAATGTTGAGCTTTAAGCCAACTTTTTCAGTCTCCTCTTTCACTTTCATCAAGAGGCTTTTTAGCTTCTCTTCACTTTCTGCCATAAGGATGGTGTCATCTGCATATCTGAGATTATTGATATTTCTCCTGGCAATCTTGATTCCAGCTTGTGTTTCTTCCAGTCCAGTGTTTCTCATGATGTACTCTACATATAAGTTAAATAAGCAGGGTGACAATATACAGCTTTGACGTACTCCTTTTCCTATTTGCAACCAGTCTGTTATTCCATGTCCAGTTCTAACTGCTGCTTCCTGACCTGCATACAGATTTCTCAAGAGGTAGGTCAGGTAGTCTGGTATTCCCATCTCTCTCAGGATTTTCCACAGTTTATTGTGATCCACACAGTCAAAACTTTGGCATAGTCAATAAAGCAGAAGTAGATGTTTTTCTGGAACTCTCTTGCTTTTTCCATGATCCAGCAGATGTTGGCAATTTGATTGCTGGTTCTTCTGCGTTTTCTAAAACCAGCTTGAACATCTGGAAGTTCATGGTTCACGTATTGCTGAAGCCTGGCTTGGAGAATTTTGAGCATTACTTTACTAGCATGTGAAAAGAGTGTAATTGTGCGGTAGTTAGAGTATTCTTTGACATTGCCTTTCTTTGGGATTGGAATGAACACTGACATTTTCCAGTCCTGTGGCCACTGCTGAGTTTTCCAAATTTGCTGGCACGTTGAGTGCAGCACTTTCACAGCATCATCTTTCAGGATTTGAAATAGCTCAACTGGAATTCCATCACCTCCACTAGCTTTGTTCGTAGTGATGCCTTCTAAGGCCCACTTGACTTCACATTCCAGGGTGTCTGGCTCTAGATGAGTGATCACACCATTGTGATTATCCAGGTTGTGAAGATCTTTTTTATACAGTTCTTCTGTGTATTCTTGCCACCTCTTCTTAATATCTTCTGCTTCTGTTAGGTCCATACCATTTCTGTCCTTTATCGAGCCCATCTTTGCATGAAATGTTCCCTTGGTATCTCTAATTTTCTTGAAGAGATCTCTAGTCTTTCCCATTCTGTTCTTTTGCTCTATTTCTTTGCATTGATCACTGAAGATGGCTTTCTTATCCCTTCTTGCTATTCTTTGGAACTCTGCATTCAGATGCTTATATCTTCCCTTTTCTCCTTGGTTTTTCGCTTCTCTTCTTTTCACAGCTATTTGTAAGGCCTCCCCAGACAGCCATTTTGCTTTTTTACATTTCTTTTCCATGGGGATGGTGGTGATCCCTGTCTCCTGTACAATGTCACGAACCTCATTCTATAGTTCATCAGGCACTGTATCTATCAGATCTAGGCCCTTAAATCTATTTCTCACTTCCACTGTATAATCATAAGGGATTTGATTTAGGTCATACCTCAATGGTCTAGCGGTTTTCCTTACTTTCTTCAATTTGAGTCTGAATCTGGTAATAAAGATTTCATGATCTGAGCCACAATCAGCTCCTGGTCTTGTTTTTGCTGACTGTATAGAGTTTCTCCATCTTTGGCTGCAAAGAATATAATCAATCTGATTTTGGTGTTGACCATCTGGTGATGTCCATGTGTAGAGTCTTCTCTTGTGTTGTTGGAAGAGGGTGTTTGCTATGACCAGTGCATTTTCTTGGCAAAACTCTATTGGTCTTTGCCCTGCTTCATTCCACATTCCAAGGCCAAATTTGCCTGTTACTCCAGGTGTTTCTTGACTTCCAACTTTTGCATTCCAGTCCCCTATAATGAAAAGGACATCTTTTTTGGGTGTTAGTTCTAAAAGGTCTTGTAGGTCTTCATAGAACCGTTCAACTTCAGTTTCTTCAGCATTACTGGTTGGGACATAGACTTGGATTACTGTGATATTGAATGGTTTGCCTTGGAGATGAACAGAGATCATTCTGTCATTTTTGAGATTGCATCCAAGTACTGCATTTCGGATTCTTTTGTTGACCATGACGGCTGTCCATTTCTTCTGAGGGATTCCTGCCCACAGAAGTAGATGCAATGGTCACCTGAGTTAAATTCACCCATTCCTGTCCATTTTAGTTCGCTGATTCCTAGAATGTCGACGTTTACCCTTGCCATCTCTTGTTTGACCACTTCCAATTTGCCTTGATTCATAGACCTGACATTCCAGGTTCCTATGCAATATTGCTCTTTATAGCATTGGACCTTGCTTCTATCACCAGTCACAACCACAGCTGGGTATTGTTTTTGCTTTGGCTCTATCCCTTCATTCTTTCTGGAGTTATTTCCCCACTGATCTCCAGTAGCATATTGGGCATCTACTGACCTGGGGAGTTCCTCTTTCAGTATCCTATCATTTTGCCTTTTCATATTGTTCATGCGGTTCTCAAGGCAAGAATGCTAAAGTGGTTTGCCATTCCCTTCTCCAGTGGACCACATTCTGTCAGACCTCTCCACCATGACCCGCCTGTCTTCGGTTGCCCTGCGGGCATGGCTTGGTTTCAT
This sequence comes from Capra hircus, assembly GCF_001704415.2. Taxonomy (NCBI): domain Eukaryota; kingdom Metazoa; phylum Chordata; class Mammalia; order Artiodactyla; family Bovidae; genus Capra; species Capra hircus. Next base: position 11,860 of record NW_017199499.1, on the reverse strand, counting down.
TGAGTTAGACAAGGCTGTGGTCCTAGTGTGATTAGATTGACTAGTTTTCTGTGAGTATGGTTTCAATGTGTCTGCCCTCTGATGCCCTCTTGCAACACCTAGCATCTTACTTGGGTTTCTCTTACCTTGGGCATGGGGTATCTCTTCACAGCTGCTCCTTACTTTGGATGAGGGGTATCTTCTCACCGCTGCCTTCCTGACCTTCATTGTGGGATGGCTCCTCTAGGCCCTCCTGAGCTGGTGCAGCCACTGCTCCTAGGGCATGGGGTTGCTCCTCCCGGCCGCCGCCCTTGGCCTCGGGTGCCGCCCTTGGCCTCGGGTTCCACCCCTGGCCTCGGATGTGGGGTGGATCTTCTAGGCCGCCGCCCCAACCTCGGACGCAGGGTAGCTCCTCTCGACCGTCGCCCCTGACCTTGGACGTGCGGTAGCTCCTCTCAGCTGTTCCTGCGCCTTCGCATCCTGGCACCCTAGGCCGCTGCCCCTGACCTTGGACGTGGGGTAGCTCCTCTCGGCCGCAGCTGCCTGTGCACAGTGCGCCGGCCGCAGCCTTAGTATGTTCTGTATATTAATATAATATCTCAAAATGAGAAAATGTATGTTGGCAGAGATTTATTTTTATTTTTCCTATTGTTAGGTCATATGATTTTAAAATGGAAGAGGGAAGGGGGAAGGGACAAATTTAGGGTATGGGACTAACAGATACAACTGTATATAGTGGATATATATATAATAGATAAGCAACAAAGATATACTGTGTGGCAAAGAAAATTATAGCCATTATCTTGTAATAGCCTATAATGGAGTATAACCTGCCAAAATGCTGAAATCACTATGTTGTACACCTGAAACATTACTGCATGTCAACTTATTCCAGTAAAAAATTCTGAATATTTACTACTGGTATATATATTTTAAAAATTGGAGTTGATCTAAGATTCTTGGATGGCAGGTCTTTTTTCTTCAGTGAAGTGAAAGTACAGTTCACATTTTCTAGTTGTGAAACTGCTTTTGAGGCATCACAAATGGGCAAGAATATCAAAACATCCCTGCGTGGATCACTTGGGTTCCCTGTGTATTCCTTCCTCTTCCATTTGGCAGCAGTATTCTACCTCAGTTTGATAATCTGTCAATTACCCTTGCCAAGATGGTGACTCCTTTCCTTCCTTGTGTCTCTAGGAAGAAGGGTCTCCAAATGCCCGGGCACTTGTCCAGCTGATGGTGCTGCATCTCCTGGTGGAAGTATGCCTCCTTGGGGTAACAGGGGATGGTAATGTGCCACCCACCACAGGTAGGCTACCTACCTCATTGTCAGCTGGGGCAGTAAGGATGCGTTTCCAAAACCCCTCGTAGCACCTGCTTTATCTGACCACTTGCAATACCACTACTGTCGTTTGGCATCTCTGGATGTAGATACTGAGATGGAGTCTAGCCTGCAGGTTATTTATTAGGAATCAACTCCCTTGGAAGAAGGGAGAAGACTGGGTAGAAGAAGATGGTGAATCATGTCAAAGACCTGGCAAAACTTCTTCCAACTCCACAGGGAGCTCTGGAACAAACATGGTCCATCAGAGTTGTACAAGATTGGGCCAACATTGTTGGACCTTTATACCTAAGTATTGGATTAGTCATTACATGTAATCAACGCTAAGGAGGGTGGGTCCTAGATCTCTGTAGCTTCAGCAAACTTGAAGGGACTCACAGCTGGAGCAGTTGAAGGGGGATCTCGCTGGACTATCTATGCTTCTACACAGGCTGCATATTTCTCTTGTCTTCAGAGCTTCAGTTTTTTTTTTTTTTTTATAATTTGCTCTGTGCTTTTTGATATTTTACACACTTGTTCTTCTAGGTCAAAAGTAAAACTCTTGACAGGAGTCTGTAAAATTGCTTAATGGAAAAATCTTGGTTTTTATTTATTTATTTTTTCTAACTCTATAATGTATTTTGGGAGATACTTTTCTCTTAAGTGCTCTTTTATTTTTTACTCAGGTTTTCATCTAAAGCTTTGGCTGTCCTCTTCCATTGGGTGAATGTTGTGTTCACTCTGCATGGTTCTCTACTTCCTGAGTGCTTAACCTTGTTGGAGATTTGGTGATTTTTCTTTGGCACCTTATGGAGCATCCAGACTAGTTACTACTGTATCCTAAAATATACTGGGGAGGGGGCTGTCTCCCTCTGAGGGCAGGAGGCAGTGAGCAAGGGCTGTGTTGCCTCCCCTGACCAGGAGCTAAAAGGATACTTTCTCACTGTCTTGGCTCCCTGGGATTTTAGAGTCAGGACTCTGACCATTTATTCAAACTGCAGTTTTTGTCTTGTCAGTTGTCTAAACTGTTTGATGATATTCTCTTTCTCTGATTAAAAAAGTACAAAATGAGTATTATGCTTCTTTCTATTCATATGCAATTTTCTTCCCGGTGGCAATGCATGGAGAAGCTGTAAGGATTCTTCTGCAACTCATTTTGACTCTCTTAGACTCAGTTCTTTTCTAAGATTTTTGCTTCTTGAGGAAATAATTTTTATTCTAGTTATTTCTGGAATATCCTAGCCAGAACTGCCTATACAAGGGAAAAAGGCAGACTTGATAGAAAACTACAGCACAACTTATCTAGAAGAAAGTTGCTAGAATCTGACTTGAATTTGAACCTCAAATGTGTCATTTACCAGATTTAAATTCTGGGCAATTGATTTAGTTAAAACATAACTCAGTACATTCTCCTTAAATAGTGTTTCAAAATTATCATGAAATTTACTTGTTTTATGAAATGATTTATATATACTATGTATTTGCTGTTGCTGCACTTCAGTTGTGTCCAACTCTGTGTGACCCCATAGATGGCAGCTCATCAGGCTCTGCCATCCCTGGGATTCTCCAGGCAAGAATACTGGAGTGGGTTGCCATTTCCTTCTCTAATGCATGTAAGTGAAAAGTGAAAGTGAAGTTGCTCAGTCGTGTTTGACTCCTAGCGACCCCATGGACTGCAGCCTACAAGGCCCCTCCGTCCGTGGGGTTTTCCAGGCAAGAGTACTAGAGCGGGTGGCCATTGCCTTCTCCAATATACAATGTATCTGGTGGGGCTTAAATCTGAGCTTGGGCTTCCCATGTGGTGCTGGGGGTAAAGAACCTGCCTGCCAATGCAGGAGACCTCAGAGATGCAGATTTGATCCCTGGGTGGGGAAGATTCTCTGGAGGAGAAAATGGCAGCCCACTCCAGTATTCTCACCTAGAGCATTCCTTGGACAAAAGAGCTTGGAGGGCTATAGTCCATAGTGTCACTTGGAGTCAAGGAGTTGGACAGGACTGAAGCGACTTAGCATGCACTCAAGATAAACGTTGGATGGGGAAGTGAGAGGGACATAGAGGGAGACACAGATGGATGTGAGATACTTGATGGAGGTAAAGATAGAGATATTTTCAAGGAAAGAATAACAGAGACACATACAAACAAAGGGAAAAAGTCGGGGGAGAGAGAGAAAAGAGTTGGCCTTTGACTTTCCACCTTGTGGAATTGTAGTTAAAGCCAATTAGATATAAACGCAAGATAAGATAATTCTAGCTGACACCTTTGGAAATGCATACACACAATAAGAATTGATCTTGTAATTCTGTCACTAACTAGTTTATAATAGGTGTCAACAAACTGCAAACCATTGACCAAATCCAGCCTGACACTCACTTTTGTGTGGTGTACAAGAAAAGAATATTTTTAACATTTTTAAGTTGCTAAAAAACAAAAAACAAAAAACAAAAAAAAAAAAAAACAAAAAAAGAATATTATTTTGTGGCATGCAAAAACTAAAGAAAATTAAAAACTTCATGATTATATATAAACTTTTATTGAAATACAGACCAGTTTGTTTACACATTGTTTTGGCTGCTTTTGTGCTGCAGGACAGAGTTAAGCAGTTCCCATGGAAACTGTATGGTCTGCAAAAGCCTAAATTTTATACAGTCTGATCCTGGTCCTCATTGTCTCCTTGTCTATAGCTATACTCTATAGGGATCAAAATTTTAGTCTATAATTTTTACAAACTTTGGATACATGTGACCCATTTTTAGTGTTCAAGGAAATGCTTTGATAGAAAGTGCTGATACTCCTTTTTGAGAAGTGACATCAATAAAGTTGTTTCATAGTTGGCAGGTCTTGAAACACACAGTATTCTGCCTGCCACATGGGTCGAATTAATAAACATCCAAATAGGTTACATTGTATGTCATGCTTTGTGCTGGAACATCTTGGTAATTATCAAATGGCTTCATTGAGCACGATACTCATCTCCTGTCATACACTTCAACTTCACTTTAATTACTTTCTCACTATTCGCCTACAAATAATTCTGTGGATTCATCTCCTTATCTTATTATGTCTAATGTCATAATTAGGTCTACCTGGAGGTTAACACTCAGTTAAATGACAGGGTGGGTCAAACCAGAATTTCAAAATAAGATTCTCTAGTACTTTTGCCTGGCAAATCCCATGGACAGAGGAGCCTGGTGAGTTGCAGTCCATGGGGTCGCTAAGAGTCGGACACGACTGAGCGACTTCCCTTTCACTTTTCACTTTCATGCATTGGAGAAGGAAATGGCAATCCACTCCAGTGTTCTTGCCTGGAGAATCCCAGGGACTTCAGAGCCTGGTGGGCTGCCTTCTATGGGGTCACACAGAGTCGGACACAACTGAAGTGACTTAGCAGCAGCAGCAGCAGCAGCAGCAAAGTTTTTCCAAGGAGCTGTGGGGTCTTCATTCAACTCAATGCTACATCCTGAAAAAAGCTTTCTACTGCCTTGTTCTTTAAGGATTTTCCCTTTATATTAATTTCAGCATTCAGTTATCTTTTTTGTTGGTTTGTTTTTCACCTTTTGTTGATTGTTTGGTCAATGATCTCATTGATCTCTTCTTCAGGTATGTCCCTTCTTACTCTTTATAACAATAAAAAATAGAGCAGTGAAAAAAAAGAAAATAATTTTTAACTGACTTCTTTAAAACAATTTTAATGAGGTATAATTGATATAATAGAATTGCACATATTCAATGTACACATTTAAGAAACAGTGATACATGTAAACACCCATGATACCATAATCATAATCAACATACTGCTGCTGCTGCTGCTGCTACTGCAGCCCACCAGGCTCCTCCGTCCATGGGATTTGCCAGGCAAGAACACTGGAGTGGGGTGCCATCGCCTTCTCCGCATAATCAGCATAAGAGACATCTAACACTTCCAGAATTTCCTTGTGTCCCTTTAGTTTTTGTTTGTTTGTTTTTGTCTTTTTTTTTAAAGGCGGAATTGTTGTTCAATGAATATAAAGTTTTACAATGAATACAAACCTAGATGAATAAGTTCTGGAGAACAGCTGTACAACATAGGGCTTTTAGTTTACATATAGTATTGAGCACTTCAAAATATGTTTATGACTTTTTCTTCTTAATATTATTTTTATTTTTAACACCAAAAACATTTTGTACTGGGACATAGTCAATTAACAATGTTGTGATAGTTTCAGGTGAACACTGAAGGGCCTCATCCATACATACACATGTATCTGCCAATCCTCCCTCCCATCCAGGGTGGCACAGAACATTGAGGCAAAGTTCCATGTGCTATATAGGTTTGTGTTGGTTATCCATTTTAAATATAGCAGTGCGCATATGACCTTTCCAAAGTCCTTGACCCTCCCTTCCCCTTTGGCAACCATTAGTTCATTATTCTAAGTGTGTGAGTCTCTTTCTGTTTTGTAAGTTCACTTGTATCATTTGTTTTTAGATCACACATATAAGGACTGTCATATGGTATTCTCTGTCTGACTTCCTTCACTCAGTATGACACTCTCTAGGTCCATCCATGTTGCCTGCAAATGCCTTATTTCATTCTTTTTAATGGTTGAGTAATATTCCATTTTACGTATGTATATAATCGCTCAGTCGTGTCCGACTTTTTGCGACCCCGTGAACTGTAGCCCACCAGGCTCCTCCGTCCTTGGGATTCTCCATTCAAGAATACTGGAGTTGGTTGCCATTTCCTTCTCCAGGGGAACTTCCCCAGCCAGGGATTGAACCCAGGTCTCCCACATTGCAGGCAGATGCTTTAACCTCTGAGCCTCCAGAGAAGCCCCATATATATATACACCACATCTTCTTTATCCATTTGTTGATGGACATTTAAGCTGTTTGTTTCCATGTCTTGGCCACTGAGAACAGTGCTTGCAATGAACGTTGGAGTACATATGTTTTTCCACCCATGTTTTTCTCTGGATATATGCCCAGGAGTGGGTTGCAGGATCATATGGTAGCTCTGTTTTTAGTTTTTTAAGGAACCTTCATGCTGTTCTCTATAGTGGCTTGTACCACCAACAGTGTAGGAGGGTTCTTTTCTCTCCACACCCTCTCCAGCATTTCTTGTATGTGGGATGATAGTCATTCTGACTGATTGTGAGGTGCTAGCTCATTGTAGTTTTGATTTGCATTTCTCTAATAACTAGCGATGTTGAATATCTTTTCATGTTCCTATTGGCCTTCTGTATGTCCTCTTTACAAAAGTGTCTATTCAGGTCTTCTGCCCATTTTTTGAGTGGATTGTTTGTTTTGATACTATTAGGTGTCTTAAACTATTTGGAAATTTTGGCAATTAATCACTTGTCAGTCACATGATTTGCAAATATTTTCTCCCAATCTGTGGGTTCTTTTTTATTGTGTTTATTGTTTCCTTTGCAGTGCAAAAAGCTTTTGAGTTTAAGTAGGTTTCATTTGTTTATTTTTGCTTTTATTTCCATTATTCTGGGAGATGGGTTTAAAAAAGATAGTGCCATGATTTATGTCAGAGAGTGTTCTGCCTATGTTTTCCTCTAAGTGTTTTATAGCATCCAGCCTACATTTAGAAAACCACAGGTCAATATCCCATGAACATGGATGCAAAAATCCTCAACAAAAATCTTAGTAAGCCAAATTCAACAATGCATTAAAAGAACTGTTTTTGTTGTTGTTCAGTCACTAAGTTGTGTCTGACTCTTTGAAACCCCATGACTGCAGCATGCTAGGCTCCCCTGTCCTTCGCTATTTCCTGGAATTTGCTCAGATTCATATCCGTTGGGTCAGTGATGTTATATAACCATCTTATCCTCTGTTGTCCCCTTCTCCTCCTGCCTCCAATCTTTCCCCAGCATCAGGGTCTTTTCCAATGAGTTGGCTCTTTGCATCGGTGGCCAAAGTATTGGAGCTTCAGCTTTAGTAATCAAACCTTCCAATGAATATTCAGGAGTGATTTCCTTTAGGATTGACTGGTTTGATCTCCTTGTGGTCCAAGGGACTGTCAGAGTCTTCTGCAGCACTACAGTTTGAAAGCATCAAAAAGCACTATACACATGATTAAGTGGAATTTATTCCAGGAGGGCATGGATGGATGAATACCTACAAATCAATCATTGTGATAGTCCATCTAACAAAATGAATGATAAAAATCATATGATCATCTCTATACATGCAGAAAATCATTTGACAAAATTCAAGATTAATTATGATAAAAAAACTCTCAACAAAGTGGATATAGAAGAAACATACCTCCACATAATAGAGGGTATTATGGTAATTGAAATGTGTCAGACAGAGAAAGACAAATACCATATAATTTTACTTATGTGTGACATCTAACAAACAAACAAAAAGTGAGGAAAAAACCCCAAACTAAAACAGACTTACAAAGTGAGAGAACAAACTGGTGGTTGTCAGAGGGGAGGAAGGTGAAGAAGTTGAGTGAAATAGGTGAAGGGGATTAAGTGGTGCCAAATTTAACTTAAGTCACAGATATAGTCAATAGTATTGTAACAACTTTGTATCGTGACAGGTTATTTGATTTATGGGAGTGATCAATTTGTAATGTATATAAATGGTGGATCACTGCGTCATTTTGAAACTAACAAAATGTTGTATGTCAACTATATGTTAATAAAAATAAAAGAAAAATTCATGTTAAAATAAGTACAAATAAATTAAGCTGAATAATCATTACCTTAAAAATATTTACTCCCATTTATCACTCCTTCCAGCTACCTCTTCTATAAAAAAATGAGCATTCTACAGAATAAGCTATGATAAACTTTACAAAAAAGAAAGCAAACTCAGTAAGTTGAAAGGAAGGGAGCTTAAAAGAATCCAATTTTCTATTGTAATGTTTGGGATGCACACTTCACTCTCATGGTTATTTGAACTTAAATGCAAGCGTTTGTATTTTTGCTTATTATTATTTTGCTCACATCTTTTCATTTGCAGGAGGCTGTACAATGCACTCTCAGTCAAGGCATCATCTACATAGCTTGCTGTCAGATGGAGACTCAGTAAGTACTATGAAATATCAAATTAGAAATTATGGAAAATAGTTTTTCTCTGATTAAATCTCAGCTGAATTTTGTCCTGGTTTAAATTTTTGTGGCTCTGACTGTCCAGATAAATGTATGACTTCACAAAATTGCTTGAATTGGGTGAGAAAGACCGGACTCATCGAGCTGACAGGATCGTGAAACACTGACATCAGTTGCTTTGACTACTTTCAGCTGCATCAATTTGTTACATCTGATATTAGTTGACATCATGTGTGAATATATCATGGAAGAAACAGTCCCCAAGCTGACATAGTCCTGACCCAGAAACTTCTCCGGAGTAAGAATTCCACTTGAATGCATCCACTGTGATTTTTCTCAGCCTGAGGAGTAAATGTGTTGGCATGTATATATGCTTGTTCACCCGGTCAACTTTACTGAGCATCAGTGATAAGTAAAGGTCTCGGATATAAATGAATTAAGACATTGTTAATCCCCTTAAGGCATTCAGTGTCTAGTGTAAGAGGCAGATTTGCAAATCATACTACAAGGAGGTGTGCCGCATGCTATGACAGAAAAATGTGCATGTGGAGAAAGGACTTAGAAAAGGAATACTCATGCTAAACCCAGGGATTTGTAAGAGTAACCAGGACAACAAGGACATTCCATTCCAGACAGAGAGTGTGGGTAATAGCTGGTTTTCTAAAAATCTCTCCTCTCACCCCATGAACTTCACCTCATATAGTATCCCTGTCCTTGTCGGGTTGCAATCCTTCAATCTGGCTAGCCCTTTGGTTCAACTCTTTGTTAGTAACTGTGGCAGAACTGTTGCTGTGTGATTTCTGAACTGGATCTTTAAAAACCTTACAAATCCACCTGGACCTCTTAGAGTTGCTTTTATGATGTTCCTTCTTGGAACCCTTCTCAGAATCTACCTGCTTGAGCCCCCATGTTTTGGGAAGCCTGAGTTATGTGGAGAGTTTCAGAGGATAAGACATCACACTGAGGAGAGTCAGGCAGCCTCATGTCAAGGCACCAGATAGACACATGAAGAAACTGTCATAGAGGTGCATCTTCCAGACCTAATTACTTAAGCTGAAGCCACTTGGAGCTGGGATATTTCTAAATTCATGATCTCAAACTATGAAAAAATAAAAGGATTGTTTTTTTAAGCCACCAAGTTTGGGGGTGTTTGTTTCAGAGCAGTTAATAACCAGAAGAGCAGTTAATAAGCAGTTAATATCTCTGCAAAATGCAGAGGTATGTAAAGGCCACTTCTAACCTGGGAATAGAAAGTGGTTTGATAATTTAGTATGGCTGGAAAAGAATGGTAGGGGAAATATATTAGTGAGAAACTTTGCTATTGTTAAGTATGGGAACCCGAGCTCTGTCTGAGTCCAGAGGTGAAGCTGATTTCAAGCAAGAAAGGGACAGATGATTCAAATGAGATCTTTAGGTCTCTTTCCTCCTTTACCTCCTTCTTTTTTCTCGCCTCCTCTCTCTGTCTCTCTCCTCTCTCTCTCACACACACATACACTACCTCTACACAGAGTATCATATTCTATCCTTGTCACTCTACTACATGATTGTTTACTTCCAGTTCCAAACTGAATAATCCAGGAGATTCTTATTGTCTCAACATGATTCATTTGTCCCTTCTTGGACTAAACACAGTGGCAGTATTTGTGATTCACTGGGTCAAGATTACATTTTCTTCCAAGTGTGGCAGGCACTGTAGGTAGGCAACAAAGAAGTTATTGCCGCAGGAACAGGGAGTGTTAGACAATAGCTATTTACTACAGAGAGAATCACAGCACGTCAACTTATTCAGCAGTTGTTTGTCATGGAAGGTTTTATATAGCCCTGATTTTGTCCAGAGTGTTATTGTTAGGTAGTCATTTTGGTTTGCAATTGATAAAATGTGTGGGTTTTTCTTTTTTTGCTGTGTTGTTTGCCAAAGCTGTATCTAGGCATTTTGGCTTTTATTAAAAATATGTGACAACACTTTTCTCTTTGCAGGGAAAATATTGATAACTTATGCACATTTAGTTTTCTCCTAATTGTACAAATGGCTTTCTGTCAAGAGAACTACATTTCCCATTTAATCCCTTTGTTACCATCCGTAATATATTGTTTCAACGATACTTAGTAAGGCAGTGATTTTTACTTCCAGCTTTACTTTACTTTTGATCTTTTGCTTCCATAACTATAGCTATGGTATCAACTCCTGTTAATTCATTCTTTCATTCACTAAATATTTAATAAGATGTCCTTCCTAGACTAGACTGATAGTAGATAGAGTGATAGCTAGAGTAATAGGTTGTAGCAGAAATGTCCTTGGGTTTTTCCATTGACCAAAATAAGTAAGGATCCATGCAAAGACGGAATTAATACCAGGTTTGATTTTCTACAAAATAAAACATAAAACTGAAGAATTGTCTGCCAATTAAGAAAAGAAATTTCTCATATGAAGCTTCATATAGTAGACTCAAAAAAGCAGAAAAGAGATATTTGGCAGTGTCTTGAATCAACTTTATTACAGAACAAAGATATCCTGAATTTTTCTGAACAAGAAGCATTACCTACCCTCTATCAATTACACAGTAGTATAAGAAAAAAAAAAGCATAAATGGTAATCTCTCACTTATTGCCCTGTAGTAGTCAGTTCAAGATGCTACTGAAACAAAGAGGTTAATTATTAGTTCTCTTGATGGACACACACACCATGAAGTTCATCCACTTTGCTATGGGACAAGGTGGACACAACTCAAGAGCAGATATGGACTGAGTAAATGGTTAAGATATTCATTTAATGGCTATGGATAAGGCGGTGGTGGCAGAAAAAAGTCTTGTGGGAACACAGGATATGATGTAACTTAGAATGCATTCAAAAAGGCTGACTTCTTCCTAGATATCTTAACCTGCCTCTTTATTCTTTTTTTATTTTTTAATATAAATTTATTTACTTTAATTGGAGGCTAATTACTTTACAATATTGTATCGGTTCTGCCATACATTGACATGAATCTGCCATGGGTGTACACGTGTTCCCCATCCTGAACCCCCCTCCCACCTCCCTCCCCATTCTATCCCTCTGGGTCATCCAGTGCACCAGCCCGAGCATCCTGTATCATGCATCGAACTTGGACTGGCGATTCATTTCACATATGATAATATACATGTTTCAACATGTATATTAACCTGCCTCTTTAAATACGAAGCCAGGAAGGTGAGAGAAAATGTTATTTTAAAGATTCCCCCTGCAATGAAGAAAACTGACATTTTCCTCCATTTTAATTGGTTACTCTCTTTGACAGCTATCAGAAATATTATTCAGTGTTGCTACACTATGTATTTTGAGGATAGGAAAAGCAAAAGCAATAACAGTCTTTTCTGACAGTAGTAAAGGAGGACTAATTAACATATGCATGAGGGAGAGTGTGGGTAAGTAGTTTGGAGAACAGAGTCTGAAGATGAATTCAGTAGGTGTGAATTCTGACAGAACTATTTACTAACTCTGTTACCTTAAATGAGTTACTTAATCACTGTGCC
>NW_017199498.1:0-7319 GCF_001704415.2 Capra hircus | reverse complement strand
GGAATCCCGAGAGGCCCCCGAGCAACTCGCATGGGGACTGGACTTTCCTGAGGCCACCAGAGGCGAGCGGGTCCCTGAGGTCCCCGTCGTAAGTCGAGAGCACCTGCCGCAACTCGAGAAAATCCAGGAGGTTCTCCCCTCCAGGCGAAATGAGGCCCATTTCCGCTGAGGCGTCTCGAGGCTAATCACATCTAACATCTGGAACTTCCAAAGGGTCCTTCACACCCTTGCTGCAACTCAAGAAGTTCTCTGACATACCCGTCTCCACTCGAGAGGAAGCACGAGAGTCCCGCCCACATCCAGAGGAGCCCCGTTTCCGCCTCCTAGCTCGAGAGGAGGGATCCTTTTCCTGCGTGGTGGGGAAAGAATTCCCCGTGTTCCCGTCGCATCTCAAGTGGAGGCGCTTGCCAGGGTCCAGCCCCGGTGGATCCAGGGAATTCGAAGGCTGGACGGGTTGGCGTGGAAAGACTTGTTTGTTTATTAATGTAAGATTAGGTTAAGAAACTATAGTGTAATAAGAAGATTAAGTGGAGGAAGAGGGCTGAATAGCTTGGTTTTCACGGAAGGCCATTAAAATTCCAGACAAGGAATTTGCACCATCTACGTTGGCCACCGGCGCCCGCTTGAATATCTAAGGGTGCCTCGCCTTAAGCTCCCTTTCCTGCGGGTCTTAACAGCCGGGCAAGTAAGTAGACCTGGCGAGCCTCCGCGCCCCAGATGGAGATTCAGCCTGAAGTTAAAGTAAAGAGCAGAGAGAGGGAAGGGGAGAGAAGAAGAGAGAGAGAGAGACATGGGGGATCCAGAGTCCCAAGAAACTAGGCCGAGAGACTAGTTCGAGAAACTGGTCCAATCCTTTATTGTTCAGAAGGCCTTTTATACTTTTGATAAAACATGGAGATCAATGGGTAACACAGAATTATGTAGCGTTCGCAGCGCAGAGACTCTTTCTATACATCATTTTGTATACAAAAGGTCTCTGGTGATTTACATTATCTTCTGGCCAAGAGGCTTGTTAACACTTTTTAGCTCTCTTCCTTAATGAATGTTAATTTTGTTTCCCCTGAAGTGTTTTTTTTAATCTGCATCTCCTTAAAGCATTAAAGTTACATCTCTATAGAACAAAGGTGCAGTGCGATAGAACAAAGGTGCAGTGGGATATAACAAAGAAGGTACTTAACTCGAGGATCTAATGTTGCTAATACTAGGTCTACTACTTGTTTTTCTATATACCAACTATATCTAAAAATAAAGGATATGAAAATTTGGCAGCAAACATTGACTCAACAAATGAAACTTATAATCAGTCCTATTCTAAAGATTTTGACTCCTCGGAAGCCCCTACATTCCTAGGATGTTTTAAGCTTCCTGTGCCTCCTGCGGTCAGGAGGCCTCAAACAAACACACTTGCAGAGTCCTGCAGGCAGGCTAGAAAGCCATCGGAGGGGTTTTTTGGATTGAAACACTCTTTCAAATGCAGAAGACTAAAGCCCTGAATTGACTTTTTCCAGAAAATGTCAGAAGAGTGGAAAAGCAGAGCACAAAAGCCGGCAGATTTTTGTTGGGGTACATGCTTAGGAATTTCCAGAGGGGCCCCTGAAGTCTGAGCACGCCTTGCGTATGTCAGCTTCCTTCCTCATGACCTTGTCACGGGCGGGATTCCTCACAAAGGCTTCCGGCAGGCGCTCTCCACAGGAAAGGCGAGAGGAACTCCAGGGTCGTGCCACCATTCCCAGAGTCCCCCAGATGTCTCAGTCCATTCCAGGGAAACCTGTTTTCCCTGCACTGCCTCGACTTTCAACCCAAGGAACGACTCACACCACGGTGGCACGTGGAACAGCCCTGTGGGAAAGCCTCGTGGGAAAGCCTCCTGGGAAAGCCTCGAGGGAAAGCTACAGATCCGTTGATCCACGCAAAGGGAAGCGCGACACTGCTGCTACAGCTCGGGAGGAAAGCGCACGTGCATGCCCCGACTCGAGACGCGGACTGACTTCCCTGGGGAGACTCCAGAAGTACCCCAAGATCCATGTCAGGGCTGGAGAGGAATCCTCAGGTTCCGGCATCGACTACACACAAGGTCTTAGGCCCCATCGACGGGAGAGGAATCCCGAGAGGCCCCCGAGCAATTCGCATGGGGACTGGCATTTCCTGAGGCCACCAGGGCGGTCCCTGAGGTCCCCGTCTTAAGTCCACAGTACCTGCCGCAACTCGAGAAAATCCAGGAGGTTCTCCCCTTCAGGCGAGATGAGGCCCATTTCCCCTGAGGCGTCTCGATGCTAATCACACCTAACCTCTGGAACTTCCAAAGGGTCCTTAACACCCTTGCTGCAACACAAGAAGTTCCTCGACATACCCGTTTCCAATCGAGAGGAAGCACGAGAGTCCCACCCACATCCAGAGGAGCCCCGTTTCGCTTCATAGTTCCAGAGGAGGGATTCTTTTCCTGTGTGGTCGAGAAAGAATTCCCGGCGATCCCGTCGCATCTCAAGTGGAGGCGCTCACCACAGGAAAGGCGAGAGGAACTCCTGGGTCGTGCCACTATTCCCAGAGTCCCCCAGATGCTCAGTCCATAACAGGGAAACCAGTTTCCAGGCACTGCCTCGACTTTCAAGCCGAGGATCGACTCACACCACGGTGGTACGTGGACAGCGCTGTGGAAAAGCCTCGTGGAAAGCCTCCTGGGAAAGCCTCCAAGGAAAGCCACAGATTCCTGGATCCACGCGAAGGGAAGAGTGACACTGCTGCTACAGCTCTGGAGGAAATTGCACATGCATGCCCCCAATAGATATGAGGACTGACTCACCTGGGAGACTCCAGAAGTACCCCAAGATCCATGTAAGCACTGGAGAGGAATCCTCAGGTTCCGGCACCGACTCCACACAAGGTCTTATGCCCCGACATAGACGGGAGAGGAATCCCGAGAGGCCCCCGAGCAACTCGCATGGGGACTGGCCTTTCCTGAGGCCACCAGAGCGGGTCCCTGAGGTCCCCGTAGTAAGTCGAGAGCACCTGCTGCAACTCGAGAAAATCCAGGAGGTTCTCCCCTCCAGGCGAGATGAGGCCCATTTCCGCTGAGGCGTCTCGAGGCTAGTCACACCTAACCTCTGGAACTTCCAACGGGTCCTTCACACCCTTGCCGCAACTCAAGAAGTTCCCCGACATACCCGTCTCCACTCGAGACGAAGCATGAGAGTCCCGCCCACATCCAGAGGAGCCCCGTTTCCGCCTCCTAGCTCGAGAGGAGGGATCATTTCCCTGCGTGGTCGGGAAAGAATTCCCGGCGTTCCCGTCGCATCTCAAGAGGAGGCGCTCCACAGGAAAGGCGAGAGGAACTCCAGGGTCATGCCACCATTCCCAGAGTCCCCCAGATGTCTCTGTCGATTCCAGGAAAACCTATTTTTCCCTGCACTGCGTCGACTTTCAAGTCGAGGATCGACTCACACCACGGTGGCACGTGGGACTGCCCTGTGGGAAAGCCTCGTGGGAAAGCCTCCTGGCCTCGTGGGAAAGCCTCGAGGGAAATCCACAGATCCCTTGATCCACTTGAAGGGAAGCGCGACACCGCTGCTACAGCTCGGGAGGAAAGCGCACGTGCATGCCCCACTCGAGACGAGGACTGACTCCCCTGGGGAGACTCCAGAAGTACCCCAAGATCCATGTCAGCACTGGAGAGGAATCCTCAGGTTCCGGAACTGACTCCACACAAGGTCTTAGGCCCAGTATCGACGGGAGAGGAATCCCGAGAGGCCCCCGAGCAACTCGCATGGGGAATGGCCTTTCCTGAGGCCACCAGAGCGGATTCCTGAGGTCCCCGTCGTAAGTCGAGAGCACCTGCCGCAACTCGAGAAAATCCAGGAGGTTCTCCCCTCCAGGCGAGATGAGGCCCATTTCCGCTGAGGCGTCTCGAGGCTAGTCACACCTAACCTCTGGAACTTCCAACGGGTCCTTCACACCCTTACTGCAACTCAAGAAGTTCCCCGACATACCCGTCTCCACTCGAGACGAAGCACGAGAGTCCCGCCCACATCCAGAGGAGCCCCGTTTCCGCCTCCTAGCTATAGAGGAGGGATCCTTTCCCTGCGTGGTCGGGAAAGAATTCCCGGCCCTCCGTCGCATTCCAAGAGGAGGCGCTCTCCACAGGAAAGGCGAGAGGAACTCCAGGGTCATGCCACCATTCCCAGAGTCCCCAGATGTCTCAGTCCATTCCAGGTGTTTTCCCTGCACTGCGTCGACTTTTAAGCCGAGGATCGACTCACACACGGTGACACGTGGGACAGCCCTGTGGGAAAGCTCGTGGAAAGCCTCGTGGAAAGCCTCGAGGGAAAGCCACAGATCCCTTGATCCACGCGAAGGGAAGCATGACTGCTGCTACAGCTCGGAAGGAAAGCGCACGTGCATGCCCCCACTCGAGAGGAGGACTGACTCTACTGGGAGACTCCAGAAGTCCCCCAGATCCACGTCAGCACTGGAGAGGAATACTCAGGTTCCGGCACCGGCTCCACACAAGATCTTAGGCCCCGGCATCGACGGGAGAGGAATCCCGAGAGGCCCCCGAACAACTCGCATGGGGACTGGCCTTTCCAGAGCCCACCAGAGTGGGTCCCTGAGGTCCCCGTCGTAAGTCGAGAGCACCTGCCGCAACTCGAGAACATCCAGGAGGTTCTCCCCTCCAGGCGAGATGAGTGCCATTTCCGCTGAGGCATCTCGAGGCTAATCACACCTAACCTCTGGAGCTCCCCAAAGCGACTTCACACCCTTGCTGCAACTCAAGAAGATCCCCGACATACCCGTCTCACACTCGAGAGGAAGCACGAGAGTCCCGCCCACATCCAGAGGAGCCCGTTTCCGCCTCCTAGCTCGAGAGGAGGGATCCTTTCCCTGCGTGGTCGGGAAACAATTCCTGGCGTTTCCGTCGCATCTCAAGAGGAGGCGCTCTCCACAGGAAAGGCGAGAGGAACTCCAGGGTCGTTCCATTCCCAGAGTCCCCAGGATGTCTCAGTCCATTCCAGGGAAACCTGCTTTCCCTGCACTGCCTCGACTTTCAAGCGAAGATCGACTCACACCACGGTGGCACGTGGGACAGCCCTGTGGGAAAGCCTCGTTGGAAAGCCTCGAGGAAAGCCACAGATCCCTTGATCCACGCGAAGGGAAGCGTGACACTGCTGCTACAGCTCGAGGGAAAGCGCATGTGCATGCCCCCACTCGAGACGAGGACTGACTCCACTGGGAGACTACAGAAGAACCCCAAGATCCATGTCAGCACTGGAGAGGAATGCTAAGGTTCCGGCACCGACTCCACACAAGATCTTATGCCCGCATAGACGGGAGAGGAATCCCGAGAGGCCCCGAGCAACTCGCATGGGACTGGCCTTTCCTGAGGCCACCAGAGCGGGTCCCTGAGGTCCCCGTAGTAAGTCGAGAGCACCTGCGCAACTCGAGAAAATCCAGGAGGTTCTCCCCTCCAGGCGAGATGAGGCCCATTTCCGCTGAGGCATCTCGAGGCTAATCACACCTAACCTCTGGAACTTCCAAAGGGTTCTTCACACCCTTGCTGCAACTCAAGAAGTTCCCCGACATACCCGTCTCCACTTGAGAGGAAGCACGAGAGTCCCGGCCACATCCAGAGGAGCCCCGTTTCCGACCTCCTAGCAGATGAGGGATCCTTTCCCTGCTTGGTCGGGAAAGAATTCCCGGCGTTCCCGTCGCATCTCAAGAGGAGGCGCTCTCCACAGGAAAGGCGAGAGGAACTCCAGGGTCGTGACACCATTCCCAGAGACCCAGGTCTCAGTCCATTCCAGGGAAACTGTTTTCCCTGCACTGCCTCGACTTTCAAGCCGAGGATCGACTCACACCACGGTGGCACGGGACAGCCCTGTGGGAAAGCCTCGTGGGAAAGCCTCGAGGGAAAGCCACAGATCCCTTGATCCACGCGATGGGAAGCGTGACACTGCTGCTACAGCTCGGGAGGAAAGCGCACGTGCATGCCCCACTCGAGACGAGGACTGAGTCTCCTGGCTAGACTCCAGAAGTACCCCAAGATCCATGTCAGCACTGGAGAGGAATCCTCAGGTTCTGGCACCGACTCCACACGGTCTTAGGCCGCAGCATCGACGGGAGAGGAATCCCAAGAGTCCCCGAGCAACTCCCATGGGAATGGCCTTTCCTGAGGCCACCAGAATGGGTCCCTGAGGTCCCCGTCGAAAGTCGAGAGCACCTGCCGCAACTCGAGAACATCCAGGAGGTTCTCCCCTCCAGGCGAGATGAGTGCCATTTCCGCTGAGGCATCTCGAGGCTAATCACACCTAACCTCTGGAGCTTCCAAAAGGTCCTTCGCACCCCTTGATGCAACTCAGGAAGTTCCCGACATACCCGTCTCCACTCGAGAGGAAGCAGGAGAGTTCTGCCCACATCCAGAGGAGCCCCGTTTCCGCCTCCTAGCTCGAGAGGAGGGATCCTTTCCCTGCGTGTCGGGAAAGAATCCCGGCGTTCCCGTCGCATCACAAGAGGAGACGCTCTCCCACAGGAAAGGCGAGAGGAACTCCAGGTCGTGCCCACCATTCCCAGAGTCCCCCAGATGTCTCAGTCCATTCCAGGGAAACTTGTTTTCCCTGCACTGCTTCGACTTTAAAGCCGAGGATCGACTCACACCACGGTGGCATCGTGGGACAGCCCTGTGAGAAAGCCTCGTGGGAAAGCCTCAAGGGAAAGCCACAGATCTCTTGATCCACGCGAAAGGGAAGAGTGACACTTGTGCTACAGCTCGGGAGGAAAGCGCACGTGCATGCCCCCGCTCGAGACGAGGACTGACTCCCCTGGGAGACTCCAAAAGTACCCCAGGATCCATGTCTGCACTGGAGAGGAATGCTCAGGTTCCGGCACGGACTCCATACAAGATCTTAGGCCCTGGCATCGACGAGAGAGGAATCCCGAGAGGCCCCCAATCAACTCGCATGTGGACTGGCCTTTCCTGAGGCCACCAGAGCGGGTCCCTGAGGTCCCCGTCGTAAGTCGAGATTGCCTGCCACAACTCGAGAAAATTCAGGAAGTACTCCCCTCCAGGCGAGATGAGGCCCATTTCCCAGAGGCGTCTCGAGGCTAATCACACCTAACCTATGGAACTTCCAAAGGGTCCTTCACACCCTTTCTGCAACTCAAGAAGTTCCCTGACATACCCGTCTCCACTCGAGAGGAAGCACGAGATTCCCGCCCACATCTAGAGGAGCCCCGTTTTCCTAGCTCGCCTCCTAGCTCGAGAGGAGGGATCCTTTCCCTGTGTTCTCGGGAAAGAATTCCCGGCGTTCCATCGCATCTCAAGAGAGGCC
>NW_017199497.1:0-7319 GCF_001704415.2 Capra hircus | reverse complement strand
CTCGAGACGAGGACTGACTCCCCTGGGGAGACTCCAGAAGTACCCCAAGGTCCATGTCAGCCCTGGAGAGGAATCCTCAGGTTCCGGCACCGACTCCACGCAAGGGCTTAGGCCGGCATCAGGGGAGAGGAATCCCGAGAGCCCCCGAGCAACTCGTATGGGGACCTGCCTTTACTGAGGCCACCAGAGCGGGTTCCTGATGTCCCGTCGTAAGTCAAGAGCACCTGCCGCAACTCGAGAAAATCCAGGAGGTTCTCCTTCCAGGCGAGATGAGGCCCATTTCCGCTGAGGCGTCTCGAGGCTAATCACACCAAACCTCTGAACTTCCAAAGGGTCCTTCACACCCTTGCTGCAACTCAAGAAGTTCGCTGACATACCCGTCTCCACTCGAGAGGAAGCACGAGAGTCCCGCCACATCTAGAGGAACCCGTTTCCGCCTCCTAGCTCGATAGGAGGGATCCTTTCCCTGCATGGTCGGGAAAGAATTCCGGCGTTCCGTCGCATCTCAAGAGGAGGCGCTCTCCACAGGAAAGGCGAGTGGAACTCCAGGGTCGTGCCACCATTCCAGAGTCCCCCAGATGTCTCAGTCCATTCCAGGGAAACTTTTTTTCCCTACACGGCCTCGACTTTCAGGACGAGGATCGACTCACACCACGGTGGCACGTGGACAGCCCTTTGGGAAAGCCTCGAGGGAAAGCCACAGATCCCTTGATCCACGCGAAGGGAACCATGACACTGCTGCTGCAGCTCGGGAGGAAAGCGCACGTGCATGCTCCCACTCGAGACAAGGACTGACTCCCTGGGGAGACTCCAGAAGTACTCCAAAATCCATGTCAGCACTGGAGAGGAAACCTCAGTTTCCGGCACCGACTCCACACAAGTTCTTAGGCCCCGGCACCGACGGGAGTGGAATCCCGAGAGGTCCCCGTGCAACTTGCATGGGGACTGGCCTTTCCTGAGGCCACCAGAGAGGGGTCCCCTGAGGGCCCGTCGTAGGTCGAGAGCACCTGCCCGCAACTTGAATAAATCCAGGAGGTTCTCCCTTTCAGGCGAGATGAGGACCATTTCTGCTGAGACGTCTCGAGGCTAATCACACCTAACCTCTGGAAGTTACAAAGCGTCCTTCACACTCTTTCTGCAACTCAAGAAGTTCCCGACATACCCGTTTCCACTCGAGAGGAAGCACGAGTGTCCCGCCCACATCCAGATGAGCCCCCGTTTCCGCCTCATAGCTCAACAGGAGGGATCCATTCCCTGCGTGGTCGGGAAAGAATTCCCGGCGTTCCCGTCACATCTCAAAGAGGGAGCGCTCTCCACAGGAAAGGCGAGAGGTACTCCAGGGTCGTGCCACCATTCCCAGATCACCCAGATGTCTCAGTCCATTCCACGGAAGCCTGTTTTCCCGGCACTGACTCAACTTTCAAGACGAGGATCGACTGACACCACGGTGACACGTGGGACATCAACTTGGGAAAGCGTCGTGGGAAAGCCTGGTGGGAAAGCGTCGTGGGAAAGCCTCGCTTAAAGCCTCGAGGGAAAGCCACTGATCCTAGGATACACGGGAAGGGAAGCGTGACACTGCTGCTACAGTTCGGGAGGAAAGTGCACGTGCATGCCCCCACTCGAGACGAGGACTGACTCCCCTGGGGAGACTCCAGAAGTACCCCAAGATCCATGTCAGAACTGGAGAGGAATTCTCAGTTTCCGACACCGACTCCAAACAAGGTCTTAGGCCCTGGCATCGATGGGAGAGGAATCCCGAGAGGACCCCGAGCAAATCGCATGGGGACTGGCCTTTCCTGAGGCCACCAGAGCGGGTCCCTGAGGTCCCCGTAGTAATTCGAGAGCACCTGCCGCAACTTGAGAAAATCCAGGAGGTTCTCCCTTCTTGGCGAGATGAGGCCCATTTCCACTGAGTTCTCTCACGGCTAATCACACCTAACCTCTGGAACTTCCAAAGGGTCCTTCACACCCTTTCTGCAATTCAAGCAGATCACCATATACCAGTCTCCACTCGAGAGGAAGAACGAGAGTCCCGCCCACATCCAGAGGAGCCCCGTTTCCGACTCCTAGCTCGAGAGGAGGGATCCTTTCCCTGCGTGGTCGGGAAAGAATTCCCGGCGTTCCCATCGCATCTCAAGAGGGGGCGCTCTCCACAGGGAAGGCGAGAGGAACTCCAGGGTCGTGCCACCATTCCCAGAGTCCCACAGATGTCTTAGTCCATTCCAGGGAAACCTGTTTTCCCTGCACTGCCTCGACTTTCAAGAAGAGGTTCGACTCACACCAAGGTGGCAGGTGGCACAGTCCTTGGGAAAGCGTCGTGGAAAAGCGTCGTGGGAAAGCCTCGAGGGAAAGCCACAGATCCCTTGATCCTCGCGAAGGGAAGCTCAACACTGCTGCTACAGCTCGGAGGAAAGCGCACATGCATGCCCCGACTCGAGACGAGGACTGACTCCCCTGGGGAGACTCCAGAAACACCCCAAGATACATGTCAGCACTGGAGAGGAATCCTCAGGTTTTGGCACAGACTCCACACAAGATCTTAGGTCCCGGCATCGACGGGAGACGAATCCCGAGAGACCCATGAGCAACTCGCATGGGGACTTCCCTTTCGTGAGGCCACAAGAGGGGGTCCCTGATGTCACCGTCGTAAGTCGAGAGCACCTGCTGCAACTCGAGAAAATCCAGGAGGTTCTCCTTTCCTGGCGAGATGAGGCCCATTTCCGCTGAGGGGTCTCGAGGCTAATCACACCTAAACTCTGGAACTTCCAAAGGGTCATTCACACCCTTGCTGCAACTCAAGAAGTTCCCCAACAAGCCCGTCTCCACTCGACAGGAAGCACGAGAGTCCCGCCCACATCCAGAGGAGATCCCGTTTCCGCCTCCAAGCTAGAGAGGAGGGATACTTTCCCTGCGTGGTCGGGAAAGAATTCCCGGCGTTCCCGTCGCATCTCAAGAGGAGGCGCTCTCCACAGGAAAGGCGAGAGGAACTCCAGGGTCG
Source organism: Capra hircus (assembly GCF_001704415.2). Taxonomy (NCBI): domain Eukaryota; kingdom Metazoa; phylum Chordata; class Mammalia; order Artiodactyla; family Bovidae; genus Capra; species Capra hircus. The sequence continues at coordinate 4,318 of NW_017199497.1, read as the reverse complement.
TTTCACCATTCCCAGAGCCCCCAGATGTCTCAGTCCATTCCAGGGAAACCTGTTTTCCCTGCACTGCCTCGACTTTCAAGCCGAGGATCGACTCACACCACGGTGGCACGTGGGACAGCCCTGTGGGAAAGCCTCGTGGGAAAGCCTCGTGGGAAAGCCTCTTGGGAAAGCCACAGATCACTTGATACTCGCGAAGGGAAGCGCGACACTGTTGCTAAAGCTCGGGAGGAAAGCGCACGTTCATGCCCCCATTCGAGACGAGGACTGTCTCCCCTGGGGAGACTCCAGAAGTACCCCAAGATCCATGTCAGCACTGGAGAGGAATCCTCCGGTTCCGCCACCTACTCCACACAAGGTTTTATGCTCCGGCATCGACGGGAGAGGAATCCCTAGAGGCCCCCGAGTAACTCGCATGGGGACCGTCCTTTCGATATGCCACCAGAGCGGGTCCCTGAGGTCCCCGTCGTAAGTCGAGAGCACCTGCCACAACTCGAGAAAATCCAAGAGGTTCTCCCCTCCAGGCGAGATGAGGCCCATTTCTGCTGAGGCGTCTGGAGGCTAATCACACCTAACCTCTGGAACTTCCATAGGGTACTTCACACCCTTGCTGCAACTCAAGAAGTTCCCCGACATACCCGTTTCCAGTCGAGAGGAAGCACGAGAGTCCCGCCCACATCCAGAGGAGCCCCGTTTCAGCTTCCTAGCTCGAGAGGAGCGATCCTTTCCCTGCGTGTTCGGGAAAGAATTTCTGGCGTTTCCGTTGCATCTCAAGAGGAGGCACTCTCCACAGGAAAGGCGAGAGGACTCCAGGGTCGTTCCCCCATTCCCAGAGTCCCCCAGATTTCTCAGTCCATTCCAGGGAAACCTGTTTTCCCTGCACTGCCTCGACTTTCATGCCGAGGAACGACTCACACTACGGTGGCACGTGGTACAAACCTGTGGGAAGCCTCGTGGGAAAGCCTCGAGGGATAGCCACAGATCCCTTGATCCACGGGAAGGGAAGCGTGAATCTGCTGCTTCAGCTCGGGAGGAAAGCTCACGTGCATGCCCCCACTCGAGATGACGAAAGACTCCCCTGGGGAGACTCGAGAAGTAGCCCAAGATCCATATCAGCAATGGAGAGGAATCCTCAGGTTCCGGCACCGACTCCACACAAGATCTTAGGCCCCGGCCTCGACGGGAGAGGAGTCCCGAGAGGCCCCCGAACAACTCGCCTGGGATCTGGCCTTTCCTGAGGCCACCAGAGCGGGTCGCTGAGGTCCCCATCGGAAGTCGAGAGCACCTGCCGCAAGAAGAGAAAATCCAGGTGGATTTCCCCTGAGGCGAGATGAGGCCCATTTCTGCTGAAGTGTCTCGAGGCTAATCACACAAAACCTCTGTAACTTCCAAAGGGTGATTCACACCCTTGCTGCAACTCAAGAAGTTCCCCGACATACCCGTCTCCACTTGAGAGGAAGCACGAGAGTCCCGCTCACATCCAGAGGAACCCCGTTTCCGCCTCCTAGCTCGAGAGGAGGGATCATTTCCTTTCGTGGTCGGGAAAGAATACCCAGCGTTCCCGTCGCTTCTCAAGAGGAGTCGCTCTCCACAGGAAAGGCGAGAGGAACTCCAGGGTGGTGCCACCATTCACAGAGTCCCCCAGATGTCTCAGTCCATTCCAGGGAAACCTGTTTTCCCTGCACTGCCTCGACTTTCCTGCCAAGGATAGACTCACACCACGGTGGCACGTGGGACAGCCCTGTGGGAAAGCCTCGTGGGAAAGCCTTGTGGGAAAGCCTCGTGAGGAAGCCTCGAGGGAAAGCCACTGATCCCTTGATCCAGGCGACGGGAGCATGACACTGCTGCTACACCTCGGGAAGAAAGCGCAGGTGCATGCCCCCACTCGAGATGAGGAGTGACTCCCATGGGGAGACTCCAGAAGTACCCCAAGATCCATGTCAGCACTGGAGAGGAAACCTCAGGTTCTGGCACCGACTCCACACAAGTTCTTAGGCCCCAGCATCGACGGAAGAGGAATCGCGAGAGGCCCCGAGCAACTCGAATGGGGAATGGCCTTTCCTGAGGCCCCCAGAGCGGGTCCCTGAGATCCCCGTCGTAAGTCGAGAGCACCTGCCCTAACTCGAGAAAATCCTGGAGGTTCTCCCCTCCAGGCGAGATGAGGCCCATTTCTGCTGACGCATCTCCAGGCTAATCACACCTAACCTCTGTAACTTACAAAGGGTCCTTCCCATCCTTGCTGCAACGCAAGAAGTTCCCCGACATACCCGTCTCCTCTCGAGAGGAAGCACGAGAGTCCCGCCCACATCAAGAGGAGCCCCGTTTCCGCCTCATAGCTTGAGAGCAGGGATCCCTTCCCTGCGTGGTCGGGAAAGAATTCCCGGCGTACCCGTCGCATCTCAAGAGGAGGTGCTCTCCACAGGAAAGGCGAGACGAACTCCAGTGTCGTGCCACCATTCCCAGAGTCCCCCAGATGTCTCAGTCCATTCCAGGGAAAACTATTTTCCCTGCACAGAATCGACTTTCAAGCCTAGGATCGACTCACACCACGGTGACACGTGGGACAGACCTGTGGGCAAGCCTCGAGGGAAAGCCTCGAGGGAAAGCCACAGATCCCTTGATCCACACGAAGGGAATCGCGACACTGCTGCTACAGCTTGGGAGTAAAGCGCACGTGCATGCCCCCACTCGAGACGAGGACTGACTCCCCTGGGGAGACTCCAGAAATACCCCAAGATCCATGTCAGCACCGGAGAGGAAACCTCAGGTTCCGGCACCGACTTCACACAAGGTCTTAGGCCCCGGCATCGACAGGAGAGGAATCCTGAGATACCCCCGAGCAATTCGCTGGGGACTGGCCTTTCCTGAGGCCACCAGAGCGGGTCCCTGAGGTCCCCGTCATAAGTCGAGAACACCTGCCGCAACTCGAGAATATCCAGGAGGTTCTCCCCTCCAGGAGAGATGAGGCCCATTTCCGCTGAGGCATCTCGAGGCTAATCACACCTAACCTCTGGAACTTCCAAAGGGTCCTTCACACCCTTGCTGCAACTCAAGAAGTTCCCCGACATACCCGTCTCCACTCGAGAGGAATCACGAGAGTCCCTCCCTCATCCAGAGGAGCGCGGTTTCCGCCTCCTAGCTCGAGAGGAGGGATCTTTCCCTGCGTGGTCGGGAAAGAATTCCCGGCGTTCCTGTCGCATCTCAAGAGGAGGCGCTCTCCCAGGAAAGGCAAGAGGAACTCCAGGGTCGTGCCACCATTCCCAGAGTCCCCCAGATGTCTCAGTCCATTCCAGGGAAACCTGTTTTCCCTGCGCCTCGACTTTCAAGCCGAGGATCGACTCACACCACGGTGGCACGTGGGACAGCCCTGTGGGAAAGCCTCGTGGGAAAGCCACAGATCCCTTGATCCCCGCGAAGGGAAGCGTGACACTGCTGCTACAGCTCGGGAGGAAAGCGCACGTGCATGCCCCACTCGAGACGAGGACTGACTCCCCAGGGGAGACTCAGGACGTACCCCAAGATCCATGTCAGGACTGGAGAGGAATCCTCAGGTTCCGGCACCGACTCCACTCAAGGTCTTAGGCCCCGGCATCGACAGGAGAGGAAACCCGAGAGGCCCCCGAGCAACTCGCTCGGGGAATGGCCTTTCCTGAGGCCACCAGAGCATGTCCCTGAGGTCCCCGTCGTAAGTGGAGAGAAACTGGTGCAACTCGAGAAAATCCAGAAGGTTCTCCCCTCCAGGCGAGATGAGGCCCATTTCCAATGAGGCCTCTCGAGGCTAATCACACCTAACCTCTGGAACTTCCAAAGGTACATCACCCACTTGTTGCAACTCAAGAAGTTCCCCGACATAACCGTCTCCACTTGAGAGAAAGCTCGAGCCTCCCGCCGACATCCAGAGGAGCCCCGTTTCCGCCTCCTAGCTCGAGAGGAGGGATCCTTTCCCTGCGTGTTCGGGAAAGAATTCCCGGCGTTTCCATCGCATCTCAAGAGGAGGCGCTCTCCACAGGAAAGGCGAGAGGAACTCCAGGGTCGAGCCACCATACACAGAGTCCCCAGATGTCTCAGTCCATTCCCAGGGAAACCAGTTTTCCCTGCACTGCCTCGACTTTCAAGCCGAGGATCGACTCACACCACGGTGGCACGTGGGACAGCCCTGTGGGAAAGCCTCGTGGGAAAGCCTCGTGGCAAAAAAGCCATCGATGCAAAGCCACAGATTTCTTCATCACTAGCAAGGAAAATATGACACTGGCTAACAGCTGGAGAGGAAATGCACGGCATGAACTACATACGAGACGGAGGAATGATCCACGGTGAGACC
>NW_017199496.1:0-7319 GCF_001704415.2 Capra hircus | reverse complement strand
GAGTAATAGTAGGAAACGGGGCTCCTCTGGATGTGGGCAGAACTCTCGTGCTCCTCTTCGAGTGGAGACGGGTATGTCAGGGAACTTCTTGAGTTGCAGGAAGGGTGTGAAGGACCCTTTGGAAGTTCCAGATGTTAGGTGTGATAGACTCTGACGCCTGAGCGGAAATGGCGCCTCATCTCGCCTGGAGGGGAGAACCTCCTGGATTTTCTCGAGTTGCGGCAGGTGCTCTCGACTTACGTTGTGACCTCAGCCCGCTCTGGTGGACTCAGGAAAGGCCAATCCCCATGAGAGTTGTTCGGGGCCTATCAGGATTCCTCTCCCCTCGATGCAGGGGCATAAGATCTTGTGTGGAGTCGGTGCCGGAACTGAGCATTCCTCTCCAGTGCTGACATGGATCTTGGGTACTTCTGGAGTCTCCCCAGGGGAGTCAGTGCTCGTCTCTAGTGGGGCATGCATGTGCGCTTTCCTCCCGAGCTGTAGCAGCAGTGTCACACTTCCCTTCGCGTGGATCAAGGGATCAGGGGCTTTCCCTCGAGGCTTTCCCACAGGGATATCCCACTGCCACCGTGGTGTGAGTCGATCCTCGGCTTGAAAGTCGAGGCAGTGCAGGGAAAACAGGTTTCCCTGGAATGGACTGAGACATCTGGGGGACTCTGGGAATGGTGGCACGACCCTGGAGTTCCTCTCCCCTTTCCTGTGGAGAGCGCCTCCTCTTGAGATGCGACGGGAACGCCGGGAATTCTTTCCCGACCACGCAGGGAAAGGATCCCTCCTCTCGAGCTAGGAGGCGGAAACGGGCACCTCTGGATATGGCGGAACTATGGTGCTTCCTCTCGAGTGGAGTCGGGTATGTCGGTGAACTTCTTGAGTTGCAGCAAGGGTGTGAAGGACCCTTTGGAAGTTCCAGAGGTTAGGTGTGATTAGCCTCGAGACGCCTTAGCGGAAATGGGCCTCATCTCGCCTGCAGGGGAGAACCTCCTGGATTTTCTCGAGTTGCGGCAGGTGCTCTCGACTTACGACGGGGACCTCAGGGACCCGCTCTCGTGGCCTCAGTAAAGGCAAGTCCCCATGCGAGTTGCACGGGGCCACTCGGGATTCCTCTCCCGTCGATGCCAGGGACTAAGACCTTGTGTGGAGTCGGTGCCGGAACCTGAGGTTTCCTCTCCAGTGCTGATATGGATCTTGGGGTACGTCTGGAGTCTCCCAAGGGGAGTCAGTCCTCGTCTCTAGTGGGGGCCTGCACGTGCGCTTTCCTCTCGAGCTGTAGCAGCAGTGTCACTCTTCCTTCGCATATATCAAGGGATCTGTGGCTTTCCCTCGAGGCTTTCCCACGAGGCATTCCCACGAGGCTTTCCCACAGGGCTATCCCACGTGCCACCGTCGTGTGAGTCGATCCTCGGCTTGAAAGTCGAGGCCACTGCAGGGAAAACCGGTTTCCCTGGAATGGACTGAGACATCTGGGGGACTCTGGAATGGTGGCACGACCCTGGAGGTCCTCTTGCCCTTTCCTGTGGAGAGCGCCTCCTCTTGAGATGCGAACGGAACGCCGAGAATTCTTTCCCGACCACGCAGGGACAGGATCATTTCTCTCGAGCAAGAGTAGGAAACGGGGGCTCCTCTGGATGTGGGCAGAACTCTCGTGCTTCCTCTCGAGTGGAGACGGGTATGTCAGGGAACTTCTTGAGTTGCAGGAAGGGTGTGAAGGACCCTTTGGAAGTTCCAGATGTTAGGTGTGATTAGACTCTAGACGCCTGAGCGGAAATGGGCCTCATCTCGCCTGGAGGGGAGAACCTCCTGGATTTTCTCGAGTTGCGGCAGGTGCTCTCGACTTACGTCGGGGACCTGAGGGACCCGCTCTGGTGGACTCAGGAAAGGCCAATCCCCATGAGAGTTGTTCGGGGGCCTATCAGGATTCCTCTCCCCTCGATGCAGGGGCATAAGATCTTGTGTGGAGTCGGTGCCGGAACCTGAGCATTCCTCTCCAGTGCTGACATGGATCTTGGGGTACTTCTGGAGTCTCCCCAGGGGAGTCAGTGCTCGTCTCTAGTGGGGGCATGCATGTGCGCTTTCCTCCCGAGCTGTAGCAGCAGTGTCACACTTCCCTTCGCGTGGATCAAGGGATCAGGGGCTTTCCCTCGAGGCTTTCCGATGAGGCTTTCCCATGAGGCTTTCCCACGAGGCTTTCCCACGAGGACTTTCCCACAGGGCTGTCCCACGTGCCACCGTGGTGTGAGTCGATCCTCGGCATGAAAGTCGAGGCAGTGCAGGGAAAACATGTTTCCCTGGAATGGACTGAGACATCTGGGGGACTCTGGGAATGGTGGCACGACCCTGGAGTTCCTCTCGCCTTTCCTTTGGAGAGCGCCTCCTCTTGAGATGCGACGGGAATGCCGGGATTCTTTCCCGAAGACGCAGGGAAAGGATTCCTCCTTCTCGAGCTAGGAGGCGGAAACGGGGCTCCTCTGGATTGTGGCGGGACTCTCGTGCTTCCTCTCGAGTGGAGACGGGTATGTCGGAGAACTTCTGAGTTGCAGCAAGGGTGTGAAGGACCCTTTGGGAGTACCAGAGTTTAGGTGTGATTAGCCTCGAGACGCCTCAGCGGAAATGGGCTTCATCTCGCCTGGAGGGGAGAACCTCCTGGATATTCTCGAGTTGCAGCAGGTCCTCTCGACTTACGATGGGGACCTCAGGGACCCGCTCTGGTGGCCTCAGGAAAGGCCAGTCCCCATGCGAGTTGCTCGGGGCCTCTCGGCATTCCTCTCCCGTCGATGCCGGGCCTAAGACCATGTGTGGAGCCGGTGCCGGAACCTGAGCATTCCTCTCCAGTGCTGACATGGATCTTGGGTACTTCTGGAGTCTCCCCAGGGGAGTCAGTCCTCGTCTCGAGTCGTGCATGCACGTGTGCTTCCTCCTCGAGCTGTAGCAGCAGTGTCATGCTTCCCATCGAGGGGATCAAGGGATCTGTGGCTTTCCCTCGAGGCTTTCCCTGAAGGCTTTTTCACGAGGCTTTCCCACAAGGCTGTCCCACGTGCCACCGTGGTGTGAGTGCGATCCTCGGCTTGAAAGTCGAGAGCAGTGCAGAGGAAAACAGGTTTCCCTGGAATGGACTGAGACATCTGGGGGACTCAGGGAATGGTGGCACGACCCTGGAGTTCCTCTCGCCTTTCCAGTGGAGAGCGCACTCCACTTGAGATGCGACGGAATGCCGGGAATTCTTTCCCGACCACGCAGGGAAAGGATCCCTCCCCTCGAGCTAGGGGGCGGAAACGGGGCTCCTCTGGATGTGGGCGGGACTCTCGTCCTTCCTCTGGAGTGGAGACGAGTATGTCGGGGAACTTCTTGAGTTGCAGCAAGGGTGTGAAGGACCCTTTGGAAGTTCCAGATGTTAGATGTGATTAGCCTCGAGACGCCTCAGCGGAAATGGGCCTCATCTCGCCTGGAGGGGAGAACCTCCTAGATTTTCTCGAGTTGCGGCATGTGCTCTCGACTTACGACGGGGATCTCAGGGACCCGCTCTGGTGGCCTCAGGAAAGGCCAGTCCCCATGCGAGTTGCTCGCGGGCCTCTCGGGATTCCTCTCCCGTTGAAGCTGGGTCCTAAGACCTTGTGTGGAGTCAGTGCCGGAACCTGAGGATTCCTCTCCAGTGCCGACATGGATCTTGGGGTACTTCTGGAGTCTCCCCAGGGGAGTCAGACCTCGTCTCGACTGAGGGCATGCTCGGGCGCTTTCCTCCCGAGCTGTAGCAGCAGTGTCACGCTTCCCTTCGCGTGGATCAAGGGATCTGTGTCTTTCCCTCGAGGCTTTCCCACGAAGCTTTCCCACGAGGCTTTCCCTCAGGGCTGTCCCACGTGACACCGTGGTGTGAGTCGATCCTCGGCTTGAAAGTCGAGGCAGTGCAGGGAAAACAGGTTTCCCTGGAATGGACTGAGACTTCTGGGGACTCTGGGAATGTGGCACGACCCTGGTTTTCCTCTCGCCTTTCCTGTGGGAGCGCCTCCTCTTGAGATGCGACTAGAACGCGGGGAATTCTTTGCCGAACACGCAGGGAAATGATCCCTCCTCTCGAGCTAGGAGGCGGAAACGGGGCTCCTCTGGATGTGGGTGGGACTCTCGTGCTCCTCTCGAGTGGAGACGGGTATGTCGGGCAACTTCTTGAGTTGCAGAAAGGTTGTGAAGGACCCTTTGGAAGTTCCAGAGGTTAGGTCTGATTAGCCTCGAGACGCCTCAGCACAAATGGGTCTCATCTCGCCTGGAGGGGAGAACCTCCTGGATTTTCTCGAGATGCAGTAGGTGCTGTCGACTTACGACGGCGACCTCAGGGACCCGCTCTGGTGGCCTCATGAAAGGCCAGTCCCCATGCGAGTTGTTCGGGGACACTCAGGATTCCTCTCCCATCGATGCCCGGGCCTAAGATCTTGTGTAGAGTCGGTGCCGGAACCTGAGGATTCCTCTCCAGTGCTGACATGGATCTTGGGGTACTTCTGGAGTCTCTCCAGGGGAGTCAGTCCTCGTCTCGAGTGGGGGCATGCACGTGCGCTTTCCTCCCGAGCTGTAGCAGCAGTGTCGCACTTCCCTTCGCGTGGATCAAGGGATCTGTGGCTTTCCCTCGAGGCTTTCCGACGAGGCTTTTCCACGAGGCTTTCCCACAGGGCTGTCCCTCTTGCCACCGTGGTGTGAGTCGATCCTCAGCTTGAAAGTCGAGGCTGTGCAGGGAAAACACGTTTCCCTGGAATGGACTGAGACATCTGGGGACTCTGGGAATGGTGGCACGACCCTGGAGTTCCTCTCGCCTTTCCTGCGGAGAGCGCCTCTTCTTGGGATGCGACGGGAATACCGGGAATTTTTTCCCTACCACGCAGGGACAGGATCCCTCCTCTCGAGCTATGAGGCGGAAACGGGGCACCTCTGGATATGGCGGAACTATGGTGCTTCCTCTCGAGTGGAGTCGGGTACGTCGGTGAACTTCTTGAGTTGCAGCAAGGGTGTGAAGGACCCTTTGGAAGTTCCAGAGGTTAGGTGTGATTAGCCTCGAGACGCCTTAGCGGAAATGGGCCTCATCTCGCCTGCAGGGGAGAACCTCCTGGATTTTCTCGAGTTGCGGCAGGTGCTCTCGACTTACGACGGGGACCTCAGGGACCCGCTCTCGTGGCCTCAGTAAAGGCAAGTCCCCATGCGAGTTGCACGGGGCCACTCGGGATTCCTCTCCCGTCGATGCCCGGGGACTAAGACCTTGTGTGGAGTCGGTGCCGGAACCTGAGGTTTCCTCTCCAGTGCTGATATGGATCCTTCTCCAGGGAGTCACCGTCCTAGTCCCCGGCGCTCCTCCAGCCATTCCGCAAATCTCTGTGCTCCCTCGACTTTCCACGAGCCTCCCACCCCCACGTCCCCGTGCCCCCCGTCTGACGCCCCCGTCGAGCCCCCCTGACGGAGCCTCCGACCCTCGTGGAGCCTCAGCGACCACAGCGAAGCAAGAGTGACACTGCTGCTACAGCTCGGAGGAAAGCGCACGTGCAGCCCCCACTAGAGACGAGGACTGACTCCCCTTGGAGACTCCAGACGTACCCCAAGATCCATATCAGCACTGGAGAGGAAACCTCAGGTTCCGGCACCGACTCCACACAAGGTCTTAGTCCCCGGCATCGACGGGAGAGGAATCCCGAGTGGCCCCCGTGCAACTCGCATGGGGACTTGCCTTTACTGAGGCCACGAGAGCGGGTCCCTGAGGTCCCCGTCGTAAGTCGAGAGCACCTGCCGCAACTCGAGAAAATCCAGGAGGTTCTCCCCTGCAGGCGAGATGAGGCCCATTTCCGCTAAGGCGTCTCGAGGCTAATCACACCTAACCTCTGGAACTTCCAAAGGGTCCTTCACACCCTTGCTGCAACTCAAGAAGTTCACCGACATACCCGACTCCACTCGAGAGGAAGCACCATAGTTCCGCCATATCCAGAGGTGCCCCGTTTCCGCCTCATAGCTCGAGAGGAGGGATCCTGTCCCTGCGTGGTAGGGAAAAAATTCCCGGTATTCCCGTCGCATCCCAAGAAGAGGCGCTCTCCGCAGGAAAGGCGAGAGGAACTCCAGGGTCGTGCCACCATTCCCAGAGTCCCCAGATGTCTCAGTCCATTCCAGGGAAACGTGTTTTCCCTGCACAGCCTCGACTTTCAAGCTGAGGATCGACTCACACCACGGTGGCAAGAGGGACAGCCCTGTGGGAAAGCCTCGTGGAAAAGCCTCGTCGGAAAGCCTCGAGGGAAAGCCACAGATCCCTTGATCCACGCGAAGGGAAGTGCGACACTGCTGCTACAGCTCGGGAGGAAAGCGCACGTGCATGCCCCCACTCGAGACGAGGACTGACTCCCCTGGAGAGACTCCAGAAGTACCCCAAGATCCATGTCAGCACTGGAGAGGAATCCTCAGGTTCCGGCACCGACTCTACACAAGATCTTAGGCCCGGGCATCGATGGGAGAGGAATCCTGAGTGTCCCCGAACAACTCGCATGGGGACTGGCCTTTCATGAGGCCACCAGAGCGGGTCCCTGAGGTCGCCGTCGTAAGTCGACAGCACCTACTGCATCTCGAGAAAATCCAGGAGGTTCTCCCCTCCAGGCGAGATGAGACCCATTTGTGCTGAGGCGTCTCGAGGCTAATCAGACCTAACCTCTGGAACTTCCAAAGGGTCCTTCACAACCTTTCTGCAACTCAAGAAGTTGCCCGACATACCCGTCTCCACTCGAGAGGAAGCACGAGAGTCCCGCCCACATCCAGAGGAGCCCCGTTTCCGCCTCCTAGCTCGAGAGGAGGGATCATTTCCCTGCGTGTTCGGCAAAGAATTCCCGCGTTCTAGTCGCATCTCAAGAGGAGGCGCTCCCACAGGAAAGGCGAGAGGAAAACCAGGGTCGTGCCACATTCCCAGAGTCCCCAGAAGTCTCAGTCCATTCCAGGGAAACCTGTTTTCCCTGCACTGCCTCGACTTTCAAGCCGAGGATCGACTCACACCACGGTGTCACGTGGGACAGCCCTGAGGGAAAGCCTCGTGGGAAAGCTTCGTGGGAAAGCCTCGAGGGAAAGACACAGATCCCTTGATCCACGCGAAGGGAAGCGTGACACTGCTGCTACAGCTCGGGAGGAAAGCGCCCGAGCATGCCCTCAGTCGAGACGAGGTCTGACTCCCCTGGGGAGACTCCAGAAGTACCCCAAGATCCATGTCGGCACTGGAGAGGAATCCTCAGGTTCCGGCACTGACTCCACACAAGGTCTTAGGACCCAGCTTCAACGGGGAGAGGAATCCCGAGAGGCCCGCGAGCAACTCGCATGTGGGC
>NW_017199495.1:0-7319 GCF_001704415.2 Capra hircus | reverse complement strand
CTGCAGCCAGTTCTTTCAGCATATGCAATTGAAAACATCTAGTCATTAGGTCAGTTTTCATTCCAATCCCAAAGAAAGGCAATGACAAAGAATATTCAAGCTGCTGCACAATTGCACTCATCTCACACACTAGTAAAGTAATGCTCAAAATTCTCCAAGTTCACATGAACTGTGAACTTCCAAATGTTCAAGAGGGATTTAAAACATGCAGAGAAACCAGAGATCAACTGCAACATCCACTGGATCATTGAAAAAGCAAGAGAGTTCCAGAAAAAAAGACATCTATTTCTGCTTTATTGACTATGCCAAAGCCTTTGACTGTGTGGATCACAATAAACTGGGAAAATTCTGAAAGAGATGGGAATACCAGACCACCTGACCTGTCTCTTGAGAAACCTGTATGCAGGTCAGGAAGAAACAGTTCGAACTGGACATGGAACAACAGACTGGTTCTAAATAGGAAAAGGAATATGTCAAGGCAGTGTATTGTCAGCCTGCTTATTTAACTTATATGCAGAGTACATCATGAGAAACACTGGGCTGGAGGAAGCACACGCTGGAATCCAGATTGCTGGGAGAAATATCAAGAATCTCAGATATGCAGATGACACCACCCTTATGGCAGAAAGTGAAGAAGAACTAAAGAGTCTCCTGATGAAAGTGAAAGAGGAGAGTGAAAAAGTTAGCTTAAAGCTCAGCATTCAGAAAACTAAAATCATTGCATCCAGTCTCATCACTTCATGGCAAATAGATGGGAAAACATTGGAAACAGCAGCAGACTATTTTTGGGGGGCTTGGAAATCCACTGCAGGTGATGGCTGCCTCCATGAACTTAAAACGTATTTATGACTTGGAAGAAAAGTGATGACCAAACTAGACAGCATATTAAAAAGCCGAGACGTTGCTTTGCCAACAAAGATCCATCCAGTCAAGGCTATGGTTTTTCCATATGTCATGGATGGATATGAAAGATGTACTATAAAGAAAGTGACAGCTGAAAATTGGATGCTTTTGAACTGTGGTGTTGGAGAAGATGCTTGTAGGTCGCTTAGACTACAAGGAGACGCAACCACTCCATCCTAAAGGAAATCAGGTCTGAATATACATTGGAAGGACTAATACTGAACCTGAAACTCCAATACTTTGGCCACTTGATGTGAAGAGCTGACTCACTTGGAAGTTGCTTTGATTTGCCTGTGAGTGTGGGAGCCCTCCCTGGGCAAAGGGCCTCAGGGGTCATTGCCACTGAATCACGACCTCCAAGCAAGCGCATTCCAGCTGTGTGACATTCAGGAAGCAGGAGACTGGGAAAACTATCTTCCTTAGAGGAAGGAAAGTCATCCCACAGAGAGTGTGTTTTCAGGCCTCTCTTTGCAGCAAGTGTTTTGCTTCTCAGACATCAGAGCTGCAGGCTTGCTCTGAGGGCCTCAATTGCAGAGTCAGGGCTGTGTGTCTCACTGCACTTTCCAAGCATTGCAGACACATTCCTAGGTTGGAGCAGTGCTTCCCATGAGAAAGAAGCCTCGGGAGTGTGTCTGAGCGGGCTGAGTGCCATGCTAGGGTCACCTAGTCGAGGGCACCTTGCACATCCAATGGGCCCCAGGCGAGTAGCTATGGACCGGCCCTTCGGTTGAGACATCCCAAAGCAGGGAACAAAGCTAGCTCTGTCAGAAGGAGGAAAACAGCAATGGGATGGATTTTCAAGCAGTTGCTAAGTCACACCACGTTAGGGCTCCCCGGGAAAGAAATGCGAAATTTTGGCCTCTAGGCCCAGTATCCAGATGTGTGCACAGGATATTTTCCCCACAGGATTCAAGAATGTTCCAGACAGACCTAAGCTCACTAGCTCTCTCCTGCAGAGGAAATGAAATATTGTTGCTGAACCACGAAAAGATGCTGGGATTCTTGGCTTATGGAGGAGAAGAATTCAATCCAGGGCCCAAGACGAGGCTTGATTGCTCAGAGCTTTTGTGCAATAGAGTTTTATTAAAGGATAAAGGAGATAGAGAAAGCTTCTGACAGAGACATCACAAGGGGCAGAAAGCGTACCCCCTTGCTAGTGTTAGTAATGGAGTTATATACTCTCCAATAAGTTATGACAACGAACAAAAGAATGTCTGGAGGTTGTAAAGACTCACTAGACCTACTCCCATAATTGACATTTTAAGATAACAGGATTAGCCAGAAGGTTTTTTCCAGAGACCGTCCTCAAGAAGGATGCATGATTGTTATATAATCCTAAGGAATGTAGAGGGGAAAAACAGTTTGTCCTTTCTTCCTCCTTGAGAATTCTAGACCCCTCTCTCCTTGGGGACCCTTGAACTTCTTAGAAACCTGCCTTGGCAATGACTCTCTCAGAAACATGATTGAACAGCCGTTTGGAGCTTCCTTTGACTTTCCCTGGGAGGGAGGGAGCCCTCCCTGAGCACAGGGCCTCAGGGGCCATGGCCAATGAAAAAGAATCTCCCAGCAAGTGCTTTTCAGCCCTGTGTGACTCTCAGCCCACAGGAGGCTGAGAAAACTCTCTTCCTTGGAGGAAGGAAAGGCAGCCCAAGAGTGTGTTTTCAGGCCTGTATCTTGCAGCAAGTGTTTGGCTTGTTAGACAGAAGACCTGCAGGCCTGTTCCAACAGACTCAATGCCAGAATCAGGGCCTTGTGTCTCCCTGCAGTTTCCTGGCCTTGCAAACACATTCCTAGGTGAGAGCAGTCCTGCCCATGGGGAAGCAGGCTGCGGGAGTGTGTCTGAGGGGGCCAGGTGTCATGCTGGGGTCACCTGGTCGAGGGCACCTTGCACCTCCAATGGACCCCAGGCAAGGAGTTGCAGGCCACCACCTTGCTTCTGAAATCCCAAAATGGGGAGCAAAGCTCGCTCTGTCAGAGGGAAGAAAACAGCAACAGGATGGATTTTCAAGCAGTTGCTAGGCTGTACTGCGTTAGGGCTCCAAGGAAGGAAAATGCGAATTTTAGCCCCTACGACTGGTATCCAGGTGGGCTCCCAGGATGATTTCCCCGCAGGATCCAAGAACGTTCCAGACAGACCTGGGCTCACTAGCTCCCTCCTGCAGAGGAAACATGAGAGAACAGCTGTTTGGAGGTTGCTTTGACTTCCCCTGGGAGGGTAGGATCCCTCCCTGGGTGCAGGGCCTCAGGGGCCATTGCCGCTGAGAAATGCCCTCTAAGCCAGACCTTTGCCAGCCTTGTATGACTCAGCACGGAGGAGACTGGAAAAGCTCTCTTCCTTGGAGGAAGGAAAGGCAGCCCCAGAGAGTGTGTTTTCACACCTGTATCTTGCAGCAAGTGTTTGGCGTCTCAGACGTCAGACCTCCAGGCCTGCTCCAACGGCCTCAGTTCCAGAGTCAGGGCCGTGTGTCTCCCTGCATTTTCTGAGCCTTGGGAACACATTCCTAGGTCAGAACAGTCCTGCCCATGGGGAAGGAGGCTGCGGGAGTGTGTCTGAGGGGGTCGGGTGCCATGCTGGGGTCCAATAGACCCGGTACCTCCAATAGACCCCAGGACAACAGCGGTGGGGCTCCCCCTGGCTTCCGAAATGCCAAAGCGAGAAGCAAAGCTAGCTCTATCAGAAGGAAGAAAAGAGCAATCGGATGGATGTTCAGGCTGTTGCTGGGCCGCACCACTTCAGGGTCCCCCCCGAGAGGAACAGGCGCCCTGTGGCCCCTAGGTCCGATATGCAGGTTAACACACAGGGTGTGTCCCCATAGGAGCCAAGAATTTTCCTGACAGACCTAGGCTCACTAGAGCTCTCCTACAGGGCAAAAGGGGTAGAACAGACTGTGGATGTGACTCTGCCTTTCCCAGCGAGCATGGGGCCCTCCCTACGGCCCCGGGCTCCAGGGAAAATTGTCCCTGAAAAATGACCTCCAAGAAGCGCTTTTCCAGCAGGCTGGGATGCAGAGTTCACAGGATGCGGGGAAAGTGATCGTCCTTCAGGGAAGAAGAGGCAGCCACCCAGTGTGTGTTTGCAAGCCTGTATTTGGAAGAAACTGGTTAGCTCCTTCAAGGGGAGACCTCCAGGTCTGCTCAGAGGACCGAAATTCCAGAGGCAGCACCATGCATCTCCCCTGTCCTTTCTGAGCCTTGGAAAGACATTCCTAGCTTATAGCGGTATTGCTCATGAAGAAGCAGGATGCAGGAATGTGTCAGACATGACTGGGTGCCTTCCTGGGTTCAGCTCCGTGAGGGGCCTTTCCACTCAAGTAGGTCCATGCCTCCTTGGGGAGGAAGTGGGGCCCGCTTGCCTCCAATTGCCAAAGCTGGACAAGCTAGTTCATCAGGAGGCAAGCGGGCCCCACTTCCTCCCCAAGGAGGCATGGGACCTACTTGAGTGGAAAGGCCCCTCACGGAGCTGAACCCAGGAAGGCACCCAGTCATGTCTGACACATTCCTGCATCCTGCTTCTTCATGAGCAATACCGCTATAAGCTAGGAATGTCTTTCCAAGGCTCAGAAAGGACAGGGGAGATGCATGGTGCTGCCTCTGGAATTTCGGTCCTCTGAGCAGACCTGGAGGTCTCCCCTTGAAGGAGCTAACCAGTTTCTTCCAAATACAGGCTTGCAAACACACACTGGGTGGCTGCCTCTTCTTCCCTGAAGGACGATCACTTTCCCCGCATCCTGTGAACTCTGCATCCCAGCCTGCTGGAAAAGCGCTTCTTGGAGGTCATTTTTCAGGGACAATTTTCCCTGGAGCCCGGGGCCGTAGGGAGGGCCCCATGCTCGCTGGGAAAGGCAGAGTCACATCCACAGTCTGTTCTACCCCTTTTGCCCTGTAGGAGAGCTCTAGTGAGCCTAGGTCTGTCAGGAAAATTCTTGGCTCCTATGGGGACACACCCTGTGTGTTAACCTGCATATCGGACCTAGGGGCCACAGGGCGCCTGTTCCTCTCGGGGGGGACCCTGAAGTGGTGCGGCCCAGCAACAGCCTGAACATCCATCCGATTGCTCTTTTCTTCCTTCTGATAGAGCTAGCTTTGCTTCTCGCTTTGGCATTTCGGAAGCCAGGGGGAGCCCCACCGC
The DNA here is from genome assembly GCF_001704415.2 of Capra hircus. Classification (NCBI taxonomy): domain Eukaryota; kingdom Metazoa; phylum Chordata; class Mammalia; order Artiodactyla; family Bovidae; genus Capra; species Capra hircus. The sequence goes on along the minus strand of NW_017199495.1, from coordinate 2,287 downwards.
TGTTGTCCTGGGGTCTATTGGAGGTACCGGGTCTATTGGACCCCAGCATGGCACCCGACCCCCTCAGACACACTCCCGCAGCCTCCTTCCCCATGGGCAGGACTGTTCTGACCTAGGAATGTGTTCCCAAGGCTCAGAAAATGCAGGGAGACACACGGCCCTGACTCTGGAACTGAGGCCGTTGGAGCAGGCCTGGAGGTCTGACGTCTGAGACGCCAAACACTTGCTGCAAGATACAGGTGTGAAAACACACTCTCTGGGGCTGCCTTTCCTTCCTCCAAGGAAGAGAGCTTTTCCAGTCTCCTCCGTGCTGAGTCATACAAGGCTGGCAAAGGTCTGGCTTAGAGGGCATTTCTCAGCGGCAATGGCCCCTGAGGCCCTGCACCCAGGGAGGGATCCTACCCTCCCAGGGGAAGTCAAAGCAACCTCCAAACAGCTGTTCTCTCATGTTTCCTCTGCAGGAGGGAGCTAGTGAGCCCAGGTCTGTCTGGAACGTTCTTGGATCCTGCGGGGAAATCATCCTGGGAGCCCACCTGGATACCAGTCGTAGGGGCTAAAATTCGCATTTTCCTTCCTTGGAGCCCTAACGCAGTACAGCCTAGCAACTGCTTGAAAATCCATCCTGTTGCTGTTTTCTTCCCTCTGACAGAGCGAGCTTTGCTCCCCATTTTGGGATTTCAGAAGCAAGGTGGTGGCCTGCAACTCCTTGCCTGGGGTCCATTGGAGGTGCAAGGTGCCCTCGACCAGGTGACCCCAGCATGACACCTGGCCCCCTCAGACACACTCCCGCAGCCTGCTTCCCCATGGGCAGGACTGCTCTCACCTAGGAATGTGTTTGCAAGGCCAGGAAACTGCAGGGAGACACAAGGCCCTGATTCTGGCAATTGAGTCTGTTGGAACAGGCCTGCAGGTCTTCTGTCTAACAAGCCAAACACTTGCTGCAAGATACAGGCCTGAAAACACACTCTTGGGCTGCCTTTCCTTCCTCCAAGGAAGAGAGTTTTCTCAGCCTCCTGTGGGCTGAGAGTCACACAGGGCTGAAAAGCACTTGCTGGGAGATTCTTTTTCATTGGCCATGGCCCCTGAGGCCCTGTGCTCAGGGAGGGCTCCCTCCCTCCCAGGGAAAGTCAAAGGAAGCTCCAAACGGCTGTTCAATCATGTTTCTGAGAGAGTCATTGCCAAGGCAGGTTTCTAAGAAGTTCAAGGGTCCCCAAGGAGAGAGGGGTCTAGAATTCTCAAGGAGGAAGAAAGGACAAACTGTTTTTCCCTCTACATTCCTTAGGATTATATAACAATCATGCATCCTTCTTGAGGACGGTCTCTGGAAAAAACCTTCTGGCTAATCCTGTTATCTTAAAATGTCAATTATGGGAGTAGGTCTAGTGAGTCTTTACAACCTCCAGACATTCTTTTGTTCGTTGTCATAACTTATTGGAGAGTATATAACTCCATTACTAACACTAGCAAGGGGGTACGCTTTCTGCCCCTTGTGATGTCTCTGTCAGAAGCTTTCTCTATCTCCTTTATCCTTTAATAAAACTCTATTGCACAAAAGCTCTGAGCAATCAAGCCTCGTCTTGGGCCCTGGATTGAATTCTTCTCCTCCATAAGCCAAGAATCCCAGCATCTTTTCGTGGTTCAGCAACAATATTTCATTTCCTCTGCAGGAGAGAGCTAGTGAGCTTAGGTCTGTCTGGAACATTCTTGAATCCTGTGGGGAAAATATCCTGTGCACACATCTGGATACTGGGCCTAGAGGCCAAAATTCGCATTTCTTTCCCGGGGAGCCCTAACGTGGTGTGACTTAGCAACTGCTTGAAAATCCATCCCATTGCTGTTTTCCTCCTTCTGACAGAGCTAGCTTTGTTCCCTGCTTTGGGATGTCTCAACCGAAGGGCCGGTCCATAGCTACTCGCCTGGGGCCCATTGGATGTGCAAGGTGCCCTCGACTAGGTGACCCTAGCATGGCACTCAGCCCGCTCAGACACACTCCCGAGGCTTCTTTCTCATGGGAAGCACTGCTCAACCTAGGAATGTGTCTGGCAATGCTTGGAAAGTGCAGTGAGACACACAGCCCTGACTCTGCAATTGAGGCCCTCAGAGCAAGCCTGCAGCTCTGATGTCTGAGAAGCAAAACACTTGCTGCAAAGAGAGGCCTGAAAACACACTCTCTGTATGACTTTCCTTCCTCTAAGGAAGATAGTTTCCCAGTCTCCTGCTTCCTGAATGTCACACAGCTGGAATGCGCTTGCTTGGAAGGTCGTTGATTCAAGTGGCAATGACCCCT
>NW_017199494.1:0-7319 GCF_001704415.2 Capra hircus | reverse complement strand
ACAGCCTGTGGTAAAGCTCGAGGAAAGCCAAGATCCCTTGACCCACGGAAGGGAAGCGCGACACTGCTGCTACAGCTCGGAAGGAAAGCGCACGTGCATGCCCCACTCGAGACGTGGCCTAACTCCCTGGGGGGACTCCAGAAATACCCCCAAGATCCATGTCAGCACTGGAGAGGAATCCTCAGGTTCCCTCACTGACTCCACACAAGGTCCTAGGCCCCAGCATCGACGGAGAGGAATCCGAGAGGCCCCCGAACAACTCGCATGGGGACTGGCCTTTCCTGAGGCCACCAGAGCGGATCCTGAGGTCCCCGTCATAAGACGAGAGCTCCATCCACAACTCGATAAATCCAGGAGGTTCTCCCCTGCAGGCGAGATGAGTCGCCATTTCCGCTGAGGCGTCTCGAGGCTAATCAACCTGGACTCTGGAACTTCCAAAGGGTCCTTCACCCCTTGCTGCAACTCAAGAAGTTGCCCGACGTACCCGTCTTCACTCGAGAGGGAGCACGAGAGTCGCCACATCCAGAGGAGCCCCGTTTCCGCATCCTAGCTCGAGAGGAGGGATCCTTTCCCTGCGTGGTCGGGAAAGAATTCCCGGCGTTCCCGTCGCATCTCAAGAGGAGGCGCTCTCCACAGGAAAGGCGAGAGGAACTCCAGGGTCGTGCCACCATTCCCAGGGCCCCAAATGTCTCAGTCCATTCCAGGGAAACCTGTTTTCCCTGCAGTGCCTCGACTTTCTAGCCGAGGATCAACTCACATCACGGTGTCTCGTGGGACAGCCCTGTGGGAAAGCCTCGTGGGAAAGCCTCTTGGGAAAGCCTCGTGGGAAAGCCACAGATCCCTTGATCCATGCGAAGGGAAGCGCGACAGTGCTGCTTACAGCTCAGGAGGAAAGGGCACGTGCATGCCCCCAGTCGAGACGAGGACTGACTCCCCTGGGGAGACTCCAGAAGTACCCCAAGATCCATGTCTGCACTGCAGAGGAATCCTCAGGTTCCGGCACTGACTCCCCACAAGGTCTTAGGCCCCAGCATCGACGGGAGAGGAATCCCGAGATGCCCCCATGCAACTAGCATGGGAACTGGCCTTTCCTGGGGCCACCAAAGAGGGTCCCTGTCGTCCCCATCATAAGACGAGAGCACCCGCCGCAACTCGAGAAAATCCAGGAGGTTCTCCCCTCCAGGCGAGATGAGGCCCAATTCCGCTGAGGAGACTCGAGGCTATTCACACCTAACCTCTGGAACTTCCAAAGGGTCCTTCACACCCTTGCTGCAACTCAAGAAGTTCCCCGACATAACCGTCTCCACTCGAGAGGAAGCTCAAGAATCCCGCCCACATCCAGAGGAGCCCCGTTACCGCCTCCTAGCTCGAGAGGAGGGATCCTTTCACTGCGTGCTCGGGAAAGAATTGCCGGCTTTTCCGTCGCATCTCAAGAGGAGGCGCTAACCACAGGAAAGGCGAGAGGAACTCCAGGGTCGTGCCACCATTCCCAGAGTCCCCCAGATGTCTCAGGCCATTCCAGGGAATACTTTTGTCCCTGCACTGCCTCGACTTTCAAACCGAGCATCGACTCACACCACGGTGGCACGTGGGAGAGCTCTGTGTGAAAGCCTCGTGGGAAAGCCTAGTGGGAAAGCCTCGAGGGAAAGCCACAGATCCCTTGATCCACGTGAAGGGAAGCGCGACACTGCTACTACAGCTCGGGAGGAAAACCCACGTGCATGTCCCCACTCGCGACGAGGAATGACTCCCCTGGGAGACTCCAGAAGTACCCAAGATCCATGTCAGCACTGGAGAGGAATCCTGAGGTTCCGGCACAGACTCCACACAAGGTCTCAGGCCACGGCATCGACGGGAGAGGAATCCCGAGAGGCCCCGAGCAACTGCATGGGGACTGGCCTTTCCTGAGGCCACCAGAGCGGGTCCCTGAGGTCCCAGTCGAAAGTCGAGAGCACCTGCCGCAAATAGAGAATATCCAGGAGGTTCTCCCCTCCAGGCGAGATGAGGCCCATTTCTGCTGAGGAGTCTCGAGTCTAATCACACCTAACCTCTCGAACTTCCAAAGGGTCCTTCACACCCTTGCTGCAACTCAAGAAGTTCCCCGACATACCCGTCTCAACTCGAGAGGAAGGACGAGAGTCCCACCCACATCCAGAGGAGCCCCGTTTCGGCCTCCTAGCTCGAGAGGAGGGATCCTTTCACTGGGTGCTCGGGAAAGAATTCCCGACGTTCAGGTCGCATCTCAAGGGGAGGCGCTCTCCACAGGAAAGGCGAGAGGAACTCCAGGGTCGTGCCACCGTTCCCTGAGTACCCCAGATGTCTCAGTCCATTCCAGGGAAACCTGTTTTCCCTGCACTGCTTCGACTTTCAAGGCGAGGATCAACTCACACCACGGTGGCACGTGGGACAGCCCTGTGGGGAAGCCTCGTGGGAAAGCCTTGTGGGAAAGCCTCGAGGGAAAGCTACAGATCCCTTGATCCACGCGAAGGGAAGCTTGACACTGCTACTACAGCTCGGGAGCAAAGCGCACGTGCATCGACCCACTCGAGACGAGGACTGACTCCACTGGGGAGACTCCAGAAGTACCCCAAAATCCATGTCAGCACTGGAGAAGAATCCTCAGGTTCTGGCACCGACTCAACACAATGTCTTAGGCCCCGGCATCGACGGGAGAGGAATCCCGAGAGGCGCCCGAGCAACTCGCATGGGGACTGGCCTTTCCTGAGGCCACCAGAGCGGGTCCCTGAGGTCCCCATCGTAAGATGAGAGCACCTGCCACAACTCGAGAAAATCCAGGAGGTTCTCCCCTCCAGGCTCGATGAGGCCCATTTCTGCTGAGGCAAATAGGGGGTAATCACACTAAACTCTGAAACTTCCAAAGGGTCTTTCACACCCTTGCTGCAACTCAAGAAGTTCCCCGACATACCCGTCTCCACTCAAGAGGAACACGAGAGTCCCGCGCACTTCCAGAGTGGCCCCGTTTCCGCCTGCTAGCTCGAGAGGAGGGATCCTTTCCCTGTGTGGTCGGGAAAGATTTCCTAGCGTTCCCGTCGCATCTCAAGAGGAGGCGCTCTCCAGAGGAAGGCGAGAGGAACTCCAGGATCAGGCCCCATTCCCAGAGTCCCCCAGAATTCTCAGTTTATTCCAGGGAAACCTGTTTTCCCTGCACTGCTTCGACTTTCAAGCCGAGGATCAACTCACACCACGGTGGCACGTGGGACAGCCCTTTGGGGAAGCCTCATGGGAAAGCCTTCTGGGAAAGCCTTGAGGGAAAGCCGCAGATCCCTTGATCCACGCGAAGGGAAGCTTGACACTGCTGCTACAGCTCCGGAGGAAAGCGCACGTGCATGCCCCCAGTCGAGACGCGGACTGACTCCCCTGGGGAGACTCCAGAAGTACCCCAAGATCCATGTCAGCACTGGAGAGGAATCCTCAGGTTCCGGCACCGACTCCACACAAGGTCTTAGGCCACTATAATCGATGGGAGAGGAATCCCGAGAGGCCCCCGAGCAACTCGCATGGGGACTGGCCTTTCCTGAGGCCAACAGAGCGGGTCCCTGAGGTCCCCGTTGTAAGACGAGAGCACCTGCCGCAACTCGAGAACATCCAGGAGGTGCTCCCATCCAGGCGAGATGAGGCCCATTTCCGCTGAGGCGTCTCGAGGCTAATCACACCTAACCTCTGGAACTTCCAAATGGTCCTTCACACGATTGCTGCAACTCAAGAAGTTCCCCAACATAACCGTCTCCACTTGAGAGGAAGCACGAGATCCCGGCCACATCCAGAGGAGCCCCATTTCCGTCTCCTAACTCGAGAGGAGGGATCCTTGCCATGCGTTGTCCGGAAAGAATTCCCGGCGTTCCCGTCGCATCCCAAGAGGAGGCGCTCTCCACAGGAAAGTTGAGAGGAACTCCAGGGTCGTGCCACCATTCCCAGAGTCAACCAGATGTCTCCGTCCATTCCAGGGAAACCTGTTTTCCCTGCACTGCCTCGACTTTCAAGCCGAGGATCAACTCACACCACGGTGGCACGTGGGACAGCCCTGTGGGAAAGCCTCGTGGGAAAGCCTCGTGGGAAAGCCTCGAGGGAAAGCCACAGATCCGTTGATCCACGGGAAGGGAAGGGTGACACTTCTGCTACAGCTCGTGAAGAAAGCCCACGTGCATGCCCCCACTCGAGACGAGGACTGACTCCCCTGGGGAGACTCCAGAAGTACCCCAAGATCCATGTCAGCACTGAAGAGGAATCCTCAGGTTCCGGCACCGACTCCACACAAGGTCTGAGGCCCTAGCATCGATGGGAGAGGAATCCGAGAGGCCCCCGAGCAACTCGCATGGGGACTGGCCTTTCCCGAGGCCACCAGAGCGGGTCCCTGAGGTCCCCGTCTTAAGTCGAGAGCACCTGCTGCAACTCGAGAAAATCCAGGAGGTCCTCCCCTCCAGGCGAGATGAGGCCCATTTCCGCTGAGGCGTCTCGAGGCTATTCACACCTAAACTCTGGAACTTCCAAGGGGTCCTTCACACCCTTGCTCCAACTCAAGAAGTGCCGCGAGATTCCCGTCTCCACTCAAGAGGGAGCACGAGAGTCCCGCCTACATCCAGAGGAGCCCCGTGTCCGACTCCTAGCTCGAGAGGAGGGATCCTTTCCCTGCGTGGTCGGGAAAGAATTCCCGGCGTTCCCGTCGCATCTCAAGTGGAGGCGCTCTCCACAGGAAAGGCGAGAGGAACTCCAGGGTTGTGCCACATTCCCAGAGTCCGCTAGATGTCTCAGTCCATTCCAGGGAAAACTGTTTTCCCTGCACTGCCTCGACCTTCAAGCCGAGGATCGACTCACACCACGGTGGCACGTGGGACAGCCCTGTAGGAAAGCCTCGTGGGAAACCCTCGGGGAAAGCCTCAAGGGAAAGCCACAGATCCCATGATCAACGCGAAGGGTAGCATGAAACTGCTGCTAAAGCTCGCGAGGTAAGCGTACGTGCATTCCCCCACTCGAGACGAGGACTGACTCCCCTGGGGAGACTCCACAAGTACCCCCAGATCCATTTCACACTGGAGAGAAATCCTCAGGTTCCGGCATCAACTCCACACAAGGTCTTAGGCCCCGGCATCGACGGGAGAGGAATCCCTAGAGGCCCCCAAGCAACTCGAATGGGGACTGGCCTTTTCTGAGGCCAGCAGAGCGGGTCCCTGAGGTCCCCGTCGTAAGTCTAGAGCACCTGCTGCAACTCGAGAAAATCTAGGAGGTTCTGCCCTCCAGGCGAGATGAGGCCCATTTCCGCTGAGGCGTCTCAAGGCTATTCTCACCTAAACTCTGGAACTTCCAAAGGGTCCTTCACACCCTTGCTCCAACTCAAAAGTTCGCGAGATTCCCGTCTCCACTCGAAGAGGGAGCACGAGAGTCCCGCCTACATCCAGAGGAGGCCCTTTTCCTCCTCCTAGCCCGACAGGAGGGATCCTTTCCCTGCGTGTTCGGAAAAGAATTCCCGGCGTTCCGGTCACATCTCAAGAGGGGGCGCTTTCCACAGGAAAGGCGAGAGGAAATCCAGGGTCGTGCCACCATTCCTAGAGTCCCCCAGATGTCTCAGTCCATTCCAGCGAAGCCTGTTTCCCCGGCACTGCCTCGACTTTCAAACCGAGGATCGACTGACACCACTGTGGCACGTGGGATATCACTGTGGGAAATCCTCGTGGGAAAGCCTGGTGCGAAAGCGTCGTGGGAAAACGTCGTGGGAAAGCCTCGAGGGAAAGCCACAGATCCCTTGATCCTATCGAAGGGAAGCTCAACACTGCTGCTACAGCTCGGAGGAAAGTGCACGTGCATGCCCCCACTCGAAGACGAGGACTGACTCCCCTGGGGAGACTCCAGAAGTACTCCAAGATACAAGTCAGCAATGGAGAGGAATCCTCACGTTTTGGCACAGACTCCGACAAGATCTTAGGTCCTGGCACCAACGGGAGAGGAATCCCGGATAGGCCCGTGGAGCAACTCGCATGGGGACTGGCCTTTCGTGAGGCCACAAGAGCGGGTCCATGATGTCCCGGTCGTTAAGTCGAGAGCACCGGGCTGCAAACCTCGAGAAAATCCAGGAGGTTCTCCTCTCCTGGCGAGATGAGGCCCATTTCCGCTGAGTGCGTCTCGAGGCTAATCACACCTAAACTCTGGAACTTCCAAAGGGTCCTTCAACACCTTGCTGCAACTCAAGAAGTTCCCCGACATACCCGACTCCACTCGAGAGGAAGCACGAGAGTCCCGCCCACATCCAGAGGAGCCCCGTTTCCGCCTCATAGCTCGAGAGGAGGGATCCTTTCCCTGCGTGGTCGGGAAAGAATTCCGGTGTTCCGTTGCATCTCAAGAGGAGGCACTCTCCAGGAAAGGCGAGAGGAACTCCTGGGTCGTGCCACCATTCCCAGAGACCCCTGGATGTCTCAGTCCATTCCAGGGAAAACTGTTTTCCCTGCACTGCGTCAACTTTCAAGCCGAGGATCGACTCACACTCGGTGGAACTTGGGACAGCCCTGTGGGAAAGCATCGTGGGAAAGCCTCGGGGAAAGCCTTGAGGGAAAGCCGCAGATCCCTTGATCCAAGCGAAGGGAAGCGTGACACTGCTGCTACAGCTCGGGAGGAAAGCGCACGGGCATGTCCCCAATAGAGACAAGGACTGAGTCCCCTGGGGAGACTCCAGAAGTACCCCAGGAACCATGTCAGCACTGGAGAGGAATCCTCAGGTTCCAGCACCGACTCCACACTAGGTATTAGGAGCCGGCATCGACGGGAGAGGATCTCGAGAGGCCCCCGAGCAATTCGCAAGGGTACTGGCCTTTCCTGAGGCCACCAGAGCGGGTCCTGTGGCCCACGTCGTAATTCGAGAGCACCTGCCGCAACTCGAGAACATCCAGGAGGTTCTCCCCTCCAGGCGAGATGAGGCCCATTTTCCGCTGAGGCATCTCGAGGCTAATCGCATCTAACATCTGGAACTTCCAAAGTGTTCATCACACCCTTGCTGCGACTCAAGAAGTTACCGACATACAAGTATCACTCGAGAGGAAGCACGAGAGTCCCTCCCACATCCAGAGGAGCCCATTTCCCCTCCTAGCCCGAGAGGAGGGATCCTTTCCCTGCGTGGTCGGGAAAGAATTCCCGGCGTTACCAAGCATCTCAAGAGGAGGCGCTCTCCACAGGAAAGGCAAGAGGAACTCCGGGTCGTATCACCATTCCCAGAGTCGCCCAGATGTCTCAGTGGCATTCCAGGGAAACCTGTTTTCCCTGCACTGCTCGACTTTCAAGCCGAGGATGGACTCACACACGGTGTCACGTGGGAC
>NW_017199493.1:0-7320 GCF_001704415.2 Capra hircus | reverse complement strand
CGCCGGGCGTAAGACCATGTGTGGAGTCGGTGTCGGAACCTGAGGATTCCTCTCCAGTGCTGACATGGATCTTGGGTACTTCTGGAGTCTCTAGAGGGGAGTCAGTCCTCGTCTCGATTGGGGCATGCACGTGTTTTCCTTCCGAGCTGTAGCAGTAGTGTCACGCTACCCTTCGCGTGGATAAAGGGATTCTTGGCTTTCCCTCAAGGCTTTCCTAGGAGGATTTCCACGGGCTTTCCCACGAGGCTTTCCCACAGGCCGTCCACGTGCCCCGTGGTGTGAGTCGATCCTTGGCTTGAAAGTCGAAACAGTGCAGGGAAAACAGATTTCCCTTGAATGGACTTAGACATCTGGAGGACTCTGTAAATGGTGCACGACCCTGGAGTTCCTCTCGCCTTTCCCTTGGAGAGTGCCTCCTCTTGAGATGGATGGGAACACCGGGAATTGTTTTCCGACCACGCAGGGAAAGGATCCTCCTCTCGGGATAGGAGGCGGAAATGGGGCTCTTCTGGATGTGGGCCTGACTCTCGTGCTTCCTCTCGAGTGGAGACGGGTATGTCGGGGAACTTCTTGTGTTGCAGCAAGGGTGTGAAGGACCCTTTGGAAGTTTCAGATGTTAGATGTGATTAGCCTCAAAACGGCTCAGCGGAAATGGGCCTCATCTCGCCTGGAGGGGAGAACCTCTGGCTCGAGTTGCGGCAGGTGCTCTCGACTTACGACGGGGACTCAGGACCCGCTCTGGTGGCCTCAGGAAAGGCCAGTCACATGCGAGTTGTTCGGGGGCTCTCGGGATTCCTCTCGTCGATGCGGGGGCGTAAGACCATGTGTGGAGTCGGTTTCGGAACCTGAGGATTCCTCTCAGTGCTGACATGGATCTTGGGGTTCTTCTGGAGTCTCTAGAGGGGAGTCAGTCCTCGTCTCGATTGGGGCATGCACGTGCGTTTTCCATCCGAGCTGTAGCAGGCAGTGTCACTCTACCCTTCGGGTGGATCAAGGGATTCTAGGCTTTCCTTCAAGGCTTTCCTACGAGGATTTCCCACGAGGCTTTCCCACGAGGCTTTCCACAGGCTGTCCCGTGCCACCGTGGTGTGAGTCGATCCTCGGCTTGAAAGTCGAAACAGTGCAGGGAAAACAGATTTCCCTTGAATGGACTTAGACATCTGGAGGACTCTGTAAATGGTGGCACGACCCTGGAGTTCCTCTCGCCTTTCCCGTGGAGAGTGCCTCCTCTTGAGATGCGATGGGAACACTGGGAATTGTTTTCCGACCACGCAGGGAAAGGATCCCTCCTCCTCTCGGATAGGAGGCGGAAATGGGGCTCTTCTGGATGTGGGCCTGACTCTCGTGCTTCCTCTCGAGTGGAGACGGGTATGTCGGGGAACTTCTTGAGTTGCAGCAAGGGTGTGAAGGACCCTTTGGAAGTTCCAGATATTAGATGTGATTAGCCTCAAAACGGCTCAGCGGAAATGGGCCTCATCTCGCCTGGAGGGGAGAACATCCTGGATTTTCTCGAGTTGCGGCAGGTGCTCTCGACTTACGACGGGGACCTCAGGGACCCGCTCTGGTGGCCTCAGGAAAGGCCAGTCCCCATGCGAGTGGCTCGGGGGCCTCTCGGGATTCCTCTCCCGTCAAGGCCGGGGGCCTCAGATCTTGTGCGAGTTCGGTGGCCGGAACCTGAGATTCCTCTCCAGTGCTGACATGGATCTTGGGGTACTTCTGGAGTCTCCCAGGGGAGTCAGTCCTCGTCTCGAGTGGGGGCATGCACGTGCGCTCCGAGCTATAGCAGGAGTGTCACGCTTCCCTTCTTGTGGATCAAGGGTTCAGGGGTTTACCTCGAGGCTTTCCCATGAGGCTTTCCCGCGAGTCTTTCCCACAGGGCTGTCCCACGTGCCACCGTTGTATGAGTCGATCCTCGCTTGAAAGTCGAGGCAGTGCAGGGAAAACTGGTTTCCCTGGCTTGGACTGAGCATCTGGGGGACTCTGGGAATGGTGGCACGACCCTGGAGTTCCTCTCGCCTTTCCTGTGGAGAGCGCCTCCTCTTGAGATGCGACGGGAACGCCAGGAATACTTACCCGACCACGTATGGAAAGGATCCCTCCTCTGGAACTATGAGGCGGAAACGGGGCTCCTCTGGATGTGGGCGGGACTCTCGTGCTTCCTCTCGAGGGGAAACGGGTATGTCGAGGAACTTCTTGAGTTGCAGCAAGGGTGTGAAAGACGCTTTGGAAGTTCCAGAGGTTAGGTGTGAGTAGTCTCGAGACGCCTCAGCCCAAATGGGCCTCATGTCGCCTGAAGGGGAGAACCTCCTGAATTTTCTCGAGTTGCGGCAGGTGCTGTGGACTTAAGACGGGGTCCTCAGGGACCCGCTCTGGTGGCCTCAGGAAAGGCCCAGTCACCATGCGAGTTGCTCGGGGGCCTCTCGGGATTCCTCTCCCGTCGATGCCGGCGCCTTATACCTTGTGTGGAGTCGGTGCCGAACCTGAGAAAACCTCTCCAATGCTTACATGGACCTTGGGGTACTTCTGGAGTCTCCCAGGTGAGTCAGTCCTCGTCTCTAGTGGATGCATGCACGTGCAATTTCCTCCAGAGCTGTAGCATCAGTGTCACGCTTCCCTTCGTGTGGATCCAGGAATCTGTGGCTTTCCGTGGAGGCTTTCTCACGAGGCTTTGCCACGAGCTTTCCCACGACGTTTACCCACTGGGCTGTCTCACATGCCACCGTGTTGTGAGTCGTCCTTGGCTTGAAAGTCGAGGCAGTGCTGGGAAACTGGTTTCCCTGTTATGGACTGAGCATCTGGGGCACTCTGGGAATGGTGGCACGACCCTGGAGTTCCTCTCGCCTTTCCTGTGGAGAGCGCCTCCTCTTGAGATGCGACGGAACGCCGGGAATTCTTTCCCCGACCACGCAGGGAAAGGATCCCTCCTCTCGAGCTAGGAGGCAGAAACGGGTCTCCTCTGGATGTGGGCGGGACTCTCGTGCTTCCTTTCGAGTGGAGCCGGGTAAGTCGGGGAACTTCTTGAGTTGCAGCAAGGGTGTGAAGGACCCTTTGGAAGTTCCAGAGGTTAGCTGTGATTAGCCTCGAGAAGCCTCAGCGGGAAATGGTCCTCATCTTGCCTGGAGGGGAGAACCTCCTGGATTTTCTCGAGTTGCGGCAGGTGCTCTCGACTTACGACGGGGACCTCAGGGACCCGCTCTGGTGGCCTCAGGAAAGGCCAGTTACCATGCGAGTTGCTCGGGGGCCTCTCGGGATTCCTCTCCCCTCGATGCCGGGGGCCTAAGACCTTGAGTGGAGTCGGTGCCGAAACCTGTGGATTCCTCTCCAGTGCTGACATGGATCTTGGGGTAATTCTGGAGTCTCCCCAGGAGAGTCAGTCCTCGTCTAGAGTGGGGGCATGCACGTGCTCTTTCCTCCCCGAGCTGTAGCAGCAGTGTCATGCTTCCCTTTGCGTGGATCAAGGCATCAGGGGCTTTCCCTCGACGCTTTCCCACGAGGCTTTCCCAGGAGGCTTTCCCACAGGACTGTCCACGTGCCACCGTGGTGTGAGTCGATCCTCGGCTTGAAAGTCGAGGCAGTGCAGGGAAAACAGGTTTCCCCTGGAATGGACTGAGACATCAGGGCGACTCTGGGAATGGTGGCATGACCCTGGAGTTCCTCTCGCCTTTCCTGTGGAGAGCGCCTCCTCTTGAGATGCGACGGGAACGCTGGGAAATCTTTCCCGCACCCGCAGGGAAAGGATCCCTCCTCTTGAGCTAGGAGGCGGAAACGGGGCTCCTCTGGATGTGGCCGGGATTCTCGTGCTTTTCCTCTCGAGTGGAGACGGGTATGTCGGGGAACTTCTTGAGTTGCAGCAAGGGTGTGAAGGACGCTTTGGAAGTTCCAGAGCGTTAGATGTGATTAGCCTTGAGACGCCTCAGCGGAAATGGCCTCATCTCGCCTGGAGGGGAGACCTCCTCGACTTTCTCTAGTTGCGGCAGGTGCTTTCGACTTACGATGGGGACCTCAGAGACCCGCTCTGGTTGGCCTCAGGAGAAGGCCAGTCCCCATGCGAGTTGCTCGGGGCCTCTCGGGATTCCTCTCCCGTCGATGCTAAGGCCTAAGACCTTGGTGTGGAGTCAGGTGCCGGAACCTGAGGATTCCTCTCCAGTGCTGACATGGATCTTGGGGTATTTCTGGAGTCTCCCCAGGGGAGTCAGGCCTCGTCTCGAGTAGGGGCTTGCACGTGTTCTTTCCTCCCGAGTTGGAGCAGCAGTTGTGGCGCTTCCCTTTGCGGTGGAATCAAGGGATCTCTGGCTTTCCACGAGGATTTCCCACGAGGCTTTCCCACGAGGCTTTTCCACAGGGCTGTCCCACGTGCCACCGTGGTGTGAGTCGATCCGCGGCTTGAAAGTCGACGCAGTGCAGGGAAAACAGGTTTCTCTGGAATGGATTGAGACATCTGGGGGACTCTGGGAATGGTGGAACGACCCTGGAGTTCTTCTCGCCTTTCCTGTGGAGAGACGCCTCCTCTTGAGATGCGATGGGTACACCGCGAATTCTTTCCCGACCACGCAGGGAAAGGATCCCTCCTCTAGGGCTAGGAGGCGGAAACGGGGATCCTCTGGATGTGGGCGGGACTCTCGTGCTTCCTCTCGAGTGGAGACGGGGTATGTCGCGGAACTTGTTGAGTTGCAGCAAGGGTGTGAGAGACCCTTTGGATGTTCCAGATGTTACATGGTGATTAGCCAGAGACGCCTCAGCGGAAATGGGCCTCATCTCGCCTGGAGGGGTGAACCTCCTGGATTTTCTCGAGTTGCAGCAGGTGCTCTCGACTTACGACGGAAAACTCATGGACCCGCTCTGGTGGCCTCAGGAAAGGCCAGTCCCATGCGAGTTGCTTGGGGGCCTCTCGGGATTCCTCTCCCGTTGATGCTGGGGCCTAAGACCTTGTGTGGAGTCAGTGTCGGAACCTGAGGGTTGCTCTCCAGTGCTGACATGGATCTTGGGTACTTCTGGAGTCTCCTCAGGGGAGTCAGTCCTCCTCTCGAGTGGGGCATGCACGTGCGTTTTCCTCCCGAGCTGTAGCAGCAGTGTCGCACTTCCATTCGCGTGGATCAAGGGATCTGTGGCTTTCCCGAGGCTCGAGGCTTTCCCACGAGGCTTTCCCACAGGGCTGTCCACGTGCCACCGTGGTGTGAGTCGATCCTCGGCTTGAAAGTAGAGGCAGAGCAGGGAAAACAGGTTTCCCTGGAATGGACTGAGACATCTGGGGACTCTGGAATGGTGGCACGACCTTGGAGTTCCTCTCGCCTTTCCTGTGGAGCGGGCCATCTCCTGAGATGTGACGGGAACGCGGGGAATTCGTTCCCACCAGCAAGGAAAGGATCCTCTTCTCGAGCTAGGAGGCGGAAACGGGGCTCCTCTGGATGTGGACGGGACTCGTGCTTCCTCTCGAGTAGAGACGGGTAAGTCGGGGAACTTCTTGAGTTGCAGCAGCAGGGTGTGAAGGACCCTTTCGAAGTTCCAGAGGTTAGGTGTGATTAGCCCCGAGACGCATCAGCGGAAATGGGCCTCATCTCGCCTGGAAGGGAGATCCTCCTGGATTTTCTTGAGTTGCGGGCAGGTGCTCTTGACTTACAACAGGGACCTCAGGGATCCGCTCTGGTGGCCTCAGGAAAGGCCAGTACCCATGCGAGTTGCTCGGGAGGCCTCTCGGGATTCCCTCCGAGATGCAGGCGCCTAAGATCTTGTGTGGAGTCGGTGCCGTAACCTGAGGATTTCTCTCCAGTGCTGACATGGACCTCGGGGTACTTCTGGAGTCTCCCAGGGGGAGTCAGTCCTCGTCTCGAGTGAGGGCATGCACGTGCGCTTTCCTCCGAGGCTGTAGCAGAAGTGTCATGCTTCCTTTCGCTTGGATCAAGGGATCTGTGGCTTTCTCTCGAGGCTTTCCACGAGGCTTTCCCACAGGGTTGTCCACGTGCCTCCGTGGTGTGAGTCGATCCTCGCTTGAAAGTCGAGGCAGTGCAGGGAAAACAGGTTTTCCCTGGAATGGACTGAGCCATCTGGGGGACTCTGGGAATTGGTGGCACGACCCTGGAGTTCCTCTCGCCTTTCCTATGGAGAACCCTCCTCTTTAGATGCGACGGGAACGCCGGAATTCTTTCCCGAACACGCAGGGAAAGGATCCCTCTTCTGGAGCTAGGAGGGGGAAACGGGGCTCCTCTGGATGTGGGAGGGAACTCTCGTGCTTCCTTTCCAGTGGAGACGGGTATGTCGGGGAACGTCTTGAGTTGCAGCAAGGGTGTGAAGGACCCTTGGAAGTTCCAGATGTTAGGTGTTATTAGGCTCGAGACGCCTCAGCGGAGGTGGCCCCTCATCTCGCCTGGAAGGGAGAACATCCTGGATTTTCTCGAGTTGCAGCAGGTGCTCTCGACTTACGACGGGGAACCTCAGGGACCCGCTTAGGTGGCCTCAGGAAAGGCCAGTCCCCCATGCGAGTTGCTTGCGGGCCTCTCAGGATTCCTCTCCCGTCGTTGCCGGGGCCTAAAATCTGGTGCGGAGTCGTGCCGGATCCTGAGGATTCCTCTCCACTGCTGACGTGGATCTTGGGGTAACTTCTGGAGTCTCCCCAGGGGAGTCAGTCCTCGTCTCCAGTCAGGGCATGCACGGGTGCTTTCCTCCCGAACAGTAGCAGCAGTGTCATGCTTCCTTCGCATGGATCAAGGGATCTGTGGCTTACCCTGCGAGGCTTTCCCCCGACGCTTCCCACAGGGCTGTCCACGTGGCCACCTGGTGTGACTCGATCCTCGGCTTTGAAAGTCGAGGCGGTGCAGGGAAAACAGGTTTCCCTGGAATGGACTGACACATCTGGGGACGCTGGAATGGTGGCACGACCCTGGAGTTTCCTCTCGCTTTCCTGTCGAGAGGGCGTCCACTTGAGATGCGACGGGAACACGGGGAATTTCTTTCCCCAACCGCAGGAAACGGATCCCTACTCTCTCGAGCTATGAGGGCGGAAACGGGGATCCTCTGGATGTGGGCGGGACTCTCGTGCTTCCTCTCGAGTGGAGACGGGTATGTCGGGGAACTTCTTGAGTTGCAGCAAGGGTGTGAAGGACCCTTTGGAATTTCCCGATGTTAGATGTGATTAGCCTCGAGAGGCCTCAGCGGAAATGGGCCTCATCTCGCCTGGAGGGGAGAAAAACTCCTGGATTTTCTCGAGTTGCGGCAGGTGTTCTCGACTTACGACGCGGACCTCAGGGACCCGCTCTGGTGGCCTCAGGAAAGGCCAGTCCCCAAGCGTGTTGCTCGGGGCCTCTCGGGATTCCTCTCCGTCGATGC
>NW_017199492.1:0-7320 GCF_001704415.2 Capra hircus | reverse complement strand
CCTTGCTGCAACTCAAGAAGTTCCCCGACATTCCCGTCTCCACTCGAGAGGAAGCACGAGAGTCCCGGCCACATCCAGAGGAGCCCCATTTCCGTCTCTTAGCTAGAGAGGAGGGATCCTTTCCCTGCGTGGTCGGGAAAGTATTCCCGGCGTTCCCGTCGCATCTCAAGAGGAGGCGCTCCCCACAGGAAAGGGCGAGAGGAATTCCAGGGTCAGTGCCACCATTCCCAGAGTCAACCAGATGACTCCGTCCATTCCAGGGAAACCTGTTTTCCCTGCACTGCCTCGACTTTCAAGCCGAGGATCGACTCACACCACGGTGGCACGTGGGACAGCCCTGTGGGAAAGCCTCGTGGGAAAGCCTCCTGGGAAAGCCTCGAGGGAAAGCCACTGATCCCTTGATCCACGCGAAGGGAAGCGTGACACTGCTGCTACAGCTCGGGAGGAAAGCGCACGTGCATGCCCCCACTCGAGAAGAGGACTGACTCCACCGGGGAGACTACCAGAAGTACCGCAAGATCCATGTCAGCACTGGAGAGGAATGCTCAGGTTCCGGCACCGACTCCACACAAGATCTTAGGCCCCGGCATCGACGGGAGAGGAATCCCGAGAGGCCCCCGAGCAACTCACATGGGGACTGGCCTTTCCTGAGGCCTCCAGAGCGCGTCCCTGAGGTCCCCGTCTTAAGTCGAGAGCACCTGCCGCAACTCGAGAAAATCCAGGAGGTTCTCCCCTCCAGGCGAGATGAGGCCCATTTCCACTGAGGCGTCTCGAGGCTAATCACACCTAACCTCTGGAACTTCCAAAGGGTCCTTCACACCCTTGCTGCAGCTCAAGAAGTTCCCCGACGTACCCGTCTCGACTCGAGAGGAAGCACGAGAGTTCCGCCCACATCCAGAGGAGCCCCGTTTCCGCGTCCTAGCTCGAGAGGAGGGATCCTTTCCTGCGTGGTCGGGAAAGAATTCCCGGCGTTGTCGTCGCATCTCAAGAGGAGACGCTCTCCACAGGAAAGGTGAGAGGAACTCCAGGGTCGTGCCACCATTCCCAGAGTCCACCAGATGTCTCCGTCCATTCCAGGGAAAACTTTTTTCCCTGCACTGCCTCTACTTTCAAGCCGAGGATCGACTCACACCACGGTGGCACGTGGGACAGCCCTGTGGGAAAGCCTCGTGGGAAAGGCCTCGAGGGAAAGCCACAGATCCCTTGATCCACGGGTAGGGAAGTGCGACACTGCTGCTACAGCTCGGAAGGAAAGCGCACGTGCATGCCCCCACTTGAGACGAGGACTGACTCCCCTGGGGAGACTCCAGAAGTACCCCAAGATCCATGGGAGCACTGGAGAGGAATCCTCAGGTTCCGGCACTGACTCCACACAAGGTCTTAGGCCCCAGCATCGACAGGAGAGGAAACCCGAGAAGCCCCCGAGACGCCCCCGAATAACTCGCATGGGGACTGGCCTATCCTGAGGCCACCAGAGCGGGTCCCTGAGGTCCCCGTCCTAAGTCGAGAGCCCCTCCGCAACTCAAGAAAATCCAGGAGGTTCTCCCCTCCAGGCGAGATGAGGCCCATTTCCAATGAGGCGTCTCGAGGTTTATCACATCTAACATCTGGAACTCCAAGGGTCCTTCACACCCTTGCTGCAACTCAAGAAGTTCCCCGACATACCCGTCTCCACGAGAGAGGAAGCACGAGAGTTCTGCCCACATCCAGAGGAGCCCCGTGTCTGCCTGCTAGCTCGAGAGGAGGGATCCCTTCCCTGCGTGGTCGGGAAAGAATTCCCGGCGTTCCCGTCGCATCTCAAGTGGAGGCGCACTCCACAGGAAAGGCTGAGAGGAACTCCAGGGTTGTGCCACATTCCCAGAGTCCCCCAGATGTCTCAGTCCATTCCAGGGAAACCTGTTTTCCCTGCACTGCCTCGACTTTCAAGCCGAGGATCGACTCACACCATGGTGGCACGTGGGACAGCCCTGTGGGAAAGCCTCGTGGGAAAGCCTCGTGGGAAAGCCTCGAGGGAAAGCCCCTGATCCCTTGATCCACGCGAAGGGAAGCGTGACACTGCTGCTACAGCTCGGGAGGAAAGCGCACGTGCATGCCCCCACTCGAGATGAGGACTGACTCCCCTGGGGAGACTCCAGAAGTAACCCAAGATCCATGTCAGCACTGGAGAGGAAACCTCAGGTTCCGGCAATGACTCCACACAAGGTTTTAGGCCCCAGCATCACCGGGAGAGGAATCCCGAGAAGTCCCCGAGCAACTCGCATGGGGACTGGCCTTTCCGAGGCCACCAGAGCGGGTCCCTGAGGTCCCCATCGTAAGTCGAGAACACCTGCCGCAACTCGAGAAAATCCAGGAGGTTCTCCCCTCCAGGCGAGATGAGGCCCATTTCCGCAGAGGCGTCTCGAGGCTAATCACACCTAACCTCTGGAACTTCCAACGGGTCCTTCACACCCTTGCTGCAACTCAAGAAGTTCCCCGACATACCCGTCTCCACTCGAGAGGAAGCACGAGAGTCCCGCCCACATCCAGAGGAGCCCCTTTTCCCCCTCCTAGCTCGAGAGGTGGGATCCTTTCCCTTAGAGCTCGGAAAAGAATTCCCGGCATTCCTGTCGCTTCTCAAGGGGAGGTGCTCTCCACAGGAAAGGCGAGAGCAACTCGAGGGTCGTGCCACCATTCCCAGAGTCCCCCAGATGCCTCAGTCCATTCCAGGGAAACCTGTTTTCCCTGCACTGCCTCGACTTTCAAGCCGAGGTCGACTCACACCACGGTGGCACGTGGGACAGCCCTGTGGGAAAGCCTCGTGGGAAAGCCTCGAGAGAAAGCCACAGATCCCTTGATCCACGCGAAGGGAAGCGGGACACTGCTGCTACAGCTCGGGAGGAAAGTGCACGTGCATCGACCCACTCGAGACGAGGACTGACTCCACTGGGGAGACTCCAGAAGTACCCCAAGATCCATGTCAGCACTGGAGAAGCATCCTCAGGTTCCGGCACCGACTCAACACAAGGTCCTAGGCCCCGACATCGACGGGAGAGGAATCCCGAGAGGCCCCCGAGCAACTCGCATGGGGACTGGCCTTTCCTGAGGCCACCAGAGCGGGTTCCTGAGGTCCCCATCGTAAGTCGAGAGCACCAGCCGCAACTCGAGAAAATCCAGGAAGTTCTCCCCTCCAGGCGAGATGAGGCCCATTTCTGCTGAGGCAAATAGGGGGTAATCACACTAAACTCTGGAACTTCCAAAGGGTCCTTCACACCCTTCCTGCAACTCAAGAAGTTCCCCGACATACCCGTCTCCACTCAAGAGGAACACGAGAGTCCCGCCCACTTCCAGAGTGGCCCCGTTTCCGCCCGCTAGCTCGAGAGGAGGGATCCTTTCCCTGCGTGGTAGGGAAAGAATTCCTAGCGTTCCCGTCACATCTCAAGAGGAGGTGCTCTCCACAGGAAAGGCGAAAGGAACTCCAGGATCAGGCCCCATTCCAGGAGTCCCCCAGATTTCTCAGTTCATTCCAGGCAAACCTGTTTTCCCTGCACTGCCTCGACTTTCAAGCCGAGGTCAACTCACACTACGGTGGCACGGGGGACAGCCTTGTGGGGAAGCCTCGTGGGAAAGCCTTGTAGGAAAGCCTCGAGGGAAAGCCCCTGATCCCTTGATCCACGCGAAGGGAAGCATGACACTGCTGCTACAGCTCGGGAGAAAAGCACACGTGCATGCCCCCACTCGAGACGAGGACTGACTCCCATGGGGAGACTCCAGAAGTACCCCAAGATCCATGTCGGCACTGGAGAGGAATCCTCAGGTTCCGGCACCGACTCCACACAATGTCTGAGGCCCCGGCTTCGATGGAAGAGGAATCCCGAGTGGCCCCCGAGCAACTCGAATGGGGACTGGCCTTTCCTGAGGCCACCATAGCGGGTCCCTGAAGTCCCCATCGTAAGTCGAGAGCACCTGCAGCAACTCGAGAAAATCCAGGAGGTTCTCCCCTTCAGGCGAGATGAGGCCCATTTCCGCTGAGGCGTCCTGAGGCTAATCACACCTGACCTCTGGAACATCCAAAGGGTCCTTCACACCTTTGCTGCAACTCAAGAAGTTCCCCAACATACCCGTCTCCACTCGAGAGGAAGCACGAGAGTCCCGACCACATCTAGAGGATCCCCGTTTCCACCTCCTAACTCGAGAGGAGGGATACTTTCCCTGCGTGCTCGGGAAAGAATTCCCGGCATTCCTGTCGCAACTCAAGAGGAGGCGCTCTCCACAGGAAAGGCGAGAGGAACTCCGGGGTCATGCCAGCATTCCCAGAGTCCCCCAGATGTCTCAGTCCATTCCAGGGAAACCTGTTTTCTCTGCACTGTTTTGACTTTCAAGCCGAGGATAGACTCACACCACGGTGGCACGTGGGACAGCCCTGTGGGAAAGCCTCGTGGGAAAGCCTCGTGGGAAAGCCTCGAGGTAATGCCACAGATCCCTTGTTCCATGCGAAGGGAAGCGTGACACTGCGGCTACAGCTCGGCAGGAAATCGCACGTGTATGCCCCCACTCGAGACGAGGACTGACTCCGCTGGGGAGACTCCAGAAGTACCCCAAGATCCATGTCAGCACTGGAGAGGAAACCTCAGGTCTGGCACCGACTCCACAGCAGATCTTAGGCCCCGATATCGACGGGAGACGAATCCCGAGAGGCCCCCGAGAGGCCCCCGAGCAACTCGCAAGGGGACTGGCCTTTCCTGAGGCCACCAGAGCGGGTCCCTGAGGTCCCCGTCGTAACGTCGAGAGCACCTGCCGCAACTCGAGAAAATCCAGGAGGTTCTCCCCTCCAGGCGAGATGAGGCCCATTTCCGCTGAGGCGTCTCGAGGCTAATCACACCTAAACTCTGGAACTTCCAAAGGGTCCTTCACACCCTTGCTGGAACTCAAGAAGTTCCGCAACATTCCCGACTCCAATCGAAGAGGAAGCACGAGAGTCCCGCCCACATCCAGAGGAGCCCCGTTTCCGCCTCCTAGCTCAGGAGGAGGGATCCTTTACCTGCGTCGTCGGGAAAGAATTCCCGGCGTTCCCGTCGCATGTCAAGAGGAGGCGCTCTCCACAGGAAAGGCGAGAGGAACTCCAGGGTCGTGCCACCATTCCCAGAGTCCCCCAGAGGTCTCAGTCCATTGCAGGGAAACCTGTATTCCCTGAACTGCCTCGACTTTCAAGCCGAGGATCGACTCACGCCACGGTGGCACGTGGGACAGCCCTGTGGGAAAGCCTCGTGGGAAAGCCTCGAGGGAAAGCCACAGATCCCTTGATCCACTCGAAGGGAAGCGTGACACTGCTGCTACAGCTGGGAGAGTAAGGCGCATGTGCATGCCCCCACTCGAGACGAGGACTGACTCCCCTGGGGAGACTCCAGAAGTACCCCAAGATCCATGTCAGCACTGGAGAGGAATCCTCAGGTTCCGGCCCTGACTCCACACAAGGTCTTAGGCCCCAGCATCAATGGGAGAGGAAACCCGAGAGGCTCCCGAGAGGCCCCTGAGCAACTCGCATGGGGACTGGCCTTTCCTGAGGCCACCAGAGCGGGTCCCTGAGGTCCCATCGTAAGTCGAGAGCACCTGCCGAAACTCGAGAAAATCCAGGAGGTTCTCCCCTCTAGGCGAGATGAGGCCCATTTCCGCTGAGGCGTCTCGAGGCTAATCACACCTAAACTCTGGAACTTCCAAAGGGTCCTTCACACCCTTGCTGCAACTCAAGAAGTTCCCCGACATACCCGTCTCCACTCGAGAGGAAGCACGAGAGTCCCGGCCACATCCAGAGGAGCCCCGTTTCCGTCTCCTAGCTCGAGAGGAGGGATCCTTTCCCTGCGTGGTCGGGAAAGAATTCCCGGCGTTCCCGTCGCATCTCAAGAGGAGGCGCTCTCCACAGGAAAGGCAAGAGGAACTCCATGGTGGTGCCACCATTCCCAGAGTCAACCAGATGTCTCAGTCCTTTCCAGGGAAACCTGTTTTCCCTGCACTGCCTCGACTTTCAAGCCGAGTGTCGACTCACACCACGGTGGCACGTGGGACAGCCCTGTGGGAAAGCCTCGTGGGAAAGCCTCGTGGGAAAGCCTCGAGGGAAAGCCACAGATCCTTGATCCACGCGAAGGGAAGCTGACACTGCTGCTACAGCTCGGGAGGGAAAGCGCACGTGCATGCCCCCCACTCGAGCGAGGACTGACTCCCCTGGGGAGACTCCAGAAGTACCCCAAGATCCATGTCAGCACTGGAGAGGAATCCTCAGGTTCCGGCACCGACTCCACACAAGGTCTTAGGCCCCGAGCATCGACGGGAGAGGAATCCCGAGAGGCCCCCGAGCAACTCGCATGGGGACTGGCCTTTCCTGAGGCCACCAAGAGCGGTGTCCCTGTAGGTCCCCGTCGATAAGTCGAGAGCACCTGCCGCAACTCGAGAAAATCCAGGAGGTTCTCCCCTCCAGGCGAGATGAGGCCCATTTCCGGCTGAGGCGTCTCGAGGCTAATCACATCTAAATCTGGAACTTCAAAGGGTCTTCACACCCTTGCTGCAAGTCAAGAAGTTCCCGACATACCCGTCTCCACTCGAGAGGAAGCACGAGAGTCCCGCCCACATCCAGAGGAGCCCCGTTTCTGCCTCCTATCTCGAGAGGAGGGATTCTTTCCCTGCGTGGTCGGGAAAGAATTCCCGTTCCCGTCGCATCTCAAGAGGAGGCGCTCTCCACAGGAAAGGCGAGAGGAACTCCAGGGTTGTGCCACCATTCCCAGAGTCCCCTGATGTCTCAGTCCATTCCAGGGAAACCTGTTTTCCCTGCACTGCCTCGACTTTGAAGCCGAGGATCACTCACACCTCGGTGGCACTTGGGACAGCCCTGTGGGAAAGCCTCGTGGGAAAGCCACAGATCCCCTTGATCCTCGCGAAGGGAGGTGCGACCCTGCTGCTACAGCACGAGAGTAAAGCGCACGTGCATGCCCCCACTCGAGACGAGGACTGACTCCCCTGGGGAGACTCCAGAAGTACCCCAAGATCCATGTCAGGACTGGAGAGGAATCCTCAGGTTCCGGCACCGACTCCACACAAGATCTTAGGCCCCGGCATCAACGGGAGAGGAATCCCGAGAGGCCCCCGAGCCACTCGCATGGGGACTGGCCTTTCCTGAGGCCACCAGAGCGGTCCCTGAGATCCCCGTCGTAAGTCGAGACCACCTGCCGCAACTCGAGAAAATCCAGGAGGTTCTCCCCTCCAGGCGAGATGAGGCCCATTTCCGCTCAGACTTCTCGAGGCTAATCACACCTAAACTCTGGAACTTCCAAAGGGTCCTTCACACCCTTGCTG
>NW_017199491.1:0-7320 GCF_001704415.2 Capra hircus | reverse complement strand
TAGGAGGCGGAAACGGTGCTCCTCTGTATGTGGGCGGGACTCTCGTGCTTCCTCTTCAAGTGGAGACGGGTATGTCGGGGAAATTCTGGATTTGCAGCAAGGGTGTAAAGGACCCTTTGGAAGTTCCAGAGGTTAAGTGTGATTAGCCTCGAGACGCCTCAGCGGAAATGGGCCTCATCTCGCCTGGAGGGGAGAACCTCCTGGATTTTCTCGAGTTGCGGCAGGTGCTCTCGACTTATGACGGGGACCTCAGGGACCCGCTCTGGTGGCCTCAGGAAAGGCCAGTCCCCATGCGAGTTGCTCGGGGCCTCTCAGGATTCCTCTCCCGTGGATGCCGGGCCTAAGATCTTGTGTAGAGTCGGTGCCGGAACCTGAGCATTCCTCTCCAGTGCTGACATGGATCTTGGGGTACTTCTGGAGTCTCCTCAGGGGAGTCAGTCCTCGTCTCGAGTGGGGCATGCACGTGCGCTTTTCCTCCCGAGCTGTAGCAGCAGTGTCGCGCTTCCCTTCGCGTGGATCAAGGGAACTGTGGCTTTCCCTCGAGGCTTTCCCACGAGGCTTTCCCACAGGGCTGTCCCACGTGACACCGTGGTGTGAGTCGATCCTTGGCTTGAAAGTCGAGGAAGTTCAGGGAAAACAGGTTTCCCTGGAATGGACTGAGTCATTTGGGGAACTCTGGGAATGGTGGCACGACCCTGGAGTTCCTCTCGCCTTTCCTGTGGAGAGCACCTCCTCTTGAGATGCGACGGGAACGCGGGGAATTCTTTCCCGAACACGCAGGGAAAGGATCCCTCCTCTCGATCCATTAGGTGGAAACGTGGCTCCTCTGGATTTGGGCGGGACTCTCGTGATTCCTCTCGAGTGGAGACGGGTATGTCGGGGAACTTCTTGAGTTGAAGCAAGGGTGTGAAGGACCCTTTGGAAGTTCCAGAGGTTAGGTGTGATTAGCCTCGAGACGCCTCAGCGGAAATGGGCCTAATCTCGCCTGGAGGGGAGAACCTCCTGTATTTTCTCGAGTTGCGGCAGGTGCTCTCGCCTTTCGATAGGGACCTCAGGGTCCCGCTCTGGTGGCCTCAGGAATGGCCAGTCCCCATGGGAGTTGCTCGCGGGCCTCTCGGGATTCCTCTCCCGTTGATGCCGGGGCCTAAGACCTTGTGTGGAGTTGGTTCTGGAACCTGAGGTTTCCTCTCCATTGCTGACATGGATCTTGGGGTACTTTGGAGTCTCCCCAGGGGAGTCAGTTCTTGTCTCGAGTGGGGCATAACGTGCGCTTCCTCCCTAGCTGTAGCAGCAATGTCACGCTTCCCTTCGAGTGGATCGAGGGATCAGTGGCTTTCCCTCTAGGCTTTCCCACGAAGCATTCCCAGGAGGCTTTCCCACAGGACTCTCCCACGTGCTACCGTGGTGTGAGTCGATCCTCGGCTTGAAAGTCGAGGCAGTGCAAGGAAAACAGTTTTCCCTGGAATGGACTGAGACATCCGGGGAATCTGGGAATGGTGGCACGACCCTGGAGTTCCTCTCGCCTTTCCTGTGGAGAGTGCCTCCACTTCAGATGAGACGGGAATGCCGGGAATATCTTTCCCGACACACGCAGGGAAAAGATCCCTTCTCTCGAGCTTTGGAGGCGGAATCGGGGCTCCTCTGGATGTGGGCAGGATTCTCGGTGCTTCCTCTCGAGTGGAGACGGGTATGTCGGGGAACTTATTGAGTTGCCGCAAGGGTGTGAAGGACCCTTTGGAAGTTCCAGAAGATAGACGTGATTAGCCTCGAGACGCCTCAGCGGAAATGGGCTTCATCTCACCTGGAGGGGAGAACCTCCTGGATTTTCTCGGAGTTGCGGAAAGTGCTCTCGACTTTCGACGGGGACCACAGGGTCCCGCTCTGGTGGCCTCAGGAAAGGCCAGTCCCCATGCGAGTTGCTCGGGGGCCTCTCGGGATTCCTCTCCCGTCGATCGCGGGGCCTAAGACCTCGTGACGAGTTGGTGCCGGTACCTGAGCATTCCTCTCCAAGCTGACATGGATCTTGGGGTACTTCTGGAGTCTCCCAGGGGAGTCAGTCCTCGTCTCGAGTGGCGGCATGCAGTTCGATTCCCTCCCGAGCTGTAGCAGCAGTGTCACGCTTCCCGTCGAGTGGATCAAGGGATCAGTGTCTTTCCCTCTGAGGCTATTCCATGAGGCTTTCCCAGGAGTCTTTCCCACAGGGCTGTCCCAACGCTGCCACGCGTGGTGTGAGTCGCATCCTCGCATGAAATGCGAGCAGTGCAGGGAAAACAGTTTTCCCTGGAATGGACTGAGACATCTGGGGGACTCTGGGAATGGTGGCACGACCCTGGAGTTCCTCTCGCCTTTCCTGTGGAGAGCGCCTCCCCCTTGAGATGTGACAGCAAGGCCAGGAATTCTTTTCCCGACCACACAGGGGAAAGGATCCCTCCTCTCGATGGTATGAGGCGGAATCGGGCTCCTCTGGATTTGGGCGGGACGTCCTCGGCTTCCTCTCGAGTGGAGACGGGTATGTCGGGGAACTTTTTGAGTTGCAGCAAGGGTGTGAAGGACCCTTTTGGAAGTTTCCAGAGGTTTAGGTGTGATTAGCCTCAAGACTCCTCAGAGGAAATGGGCCTCATCACGCCTGGCGGGGAGAACCTCCTGGTTGCTCTCGAGTTGGGGTTGGTGCTCTCCACTTACCACAGTGTCCTCAGAGACCCGCTTTGGTGGCCTCAGGAAAGGCAATTCCCCATGCGAGTTGCTCGGGGGACACTCGGAGATTCCTCTTCTGTCGATCCCGGGGCCTAAGATCTTGTGTGGAGTCGGTTCAGAACCTGAGGATTCCTCTCCAGTGCTGACATGGACCTTGGGGTACTTCTGGAGTCTACCGAGGGGAGTTCAGTCCTCGTCTCGAGGGGGGCATGCACGTGCACTTTCCTCCCGAGCTGTAGCAGCAGTGTCAGCGGTTCCCTTAGTGTGGATCAAGGGATCTGTGGCTTTCCCACGAGGCTTTCCCACGAGGCTTTCCCACGAGGCTTTCCCACAGAGCTGTCCCACGTGCCACCGTGGGTGAGTCGATCCTCCGGCTTTGAAACGTCGAGGCAGTGCAAGGGAAAACAGGTTTCCCTGGAATGGACTGAGACATCTGGGGACTCTGGGAATGGTGATACGACACTGGAGTTCTTCTCGCTTTCCTGTGGAGAGCGCCTCCTCTTGAGATGCGACGGGAACGCTGGGAATTCTTTCCCGACCACGCAGGGAAAGGATCCCTCCTCTCGAGCTAGGAGGAGGAAACGGGGCTCCTCTGGATGTGGGCGGGACTCTCGTGCTTCCTCTCGAGTGGAGACGGGTTTGTCGGGGAACTTCTTGAGTTGTAGCAAGGGTGTGAAGGACCCTTTGGAAGTTCCAGAGGTTAGGTGTGATTAGCCTTGAGACGCCTTATAGGAAATGAACCTCATCTCGCCTGGAGGGGAGCACCTCCTGGGTTTTTTCGAGTTGCCGGCAGGTGCTCTCGACTTCTGAAGGGGACATCATGGACCCGCTCTGGTGGCCTCAGGAAAGGCCAGTCCCCATGCGAGTTGCTCGGGGTCTTATCGGGATTCTCTCCCGACGATGCCGAGGCCTAAGACCATGTGTGGAGTCGGTGCCGGAACCTGAGGATTCCTCTCCAGTGCTGACATGGATCTTTGGGTACTTCTGGAGTCTCCCAGGGGAGTCAGTCCTCGTCTCGAGTGGAGGCATGCACGTGGGCTTTCCTCCCGAGCTGTAGCAGCAGTGTCACGCTTCCCTTCGGCATGGATCAAGGGACCTGTGGCTTTCCCTCGAGGCTTTCCCACTAGGCTTTCCCACGAGGCTTTCCCAAGGGTCTGTCCCACGTGCCACCGTGGTGTGAGTCGATCCTCGGCTTGAAATTCGAGGCAGTTCAGGGAAAACATGTTTCCCTGGAATGGACTGAGATATCTGGGGGTCTCTGGGAATGGTGACATGAACCTGGAGTTCCTCTCGCCTTTCCATGTGGAGAGAGCATCCTCCTGAGATGCGACTGGGAATGCCGGGAATTCTTTCAAGACCACGCAGGGAATGGTCCCTTCCTCTCGAGCTAGGAGGCGGAATCGGGGCTCCTCTGGATGTGGGCGGGACTCTCGTGCTTCCTCTCGAGTGGAGACGGGTATGTCGGGGAAATGCTTGAGTTGCAGCAAGGGGGTAAAGGACCCTTTGGAATTTCCAGAGGTTAGGTGTGATTAGCCTCGAGACGGCGGAGCGGAAATGGGGCCTCGTCTCTCCTGGAGAGGAGAACCTCCTGGATTTTCTCGAGCTGCAGCAGGTGCTCTCGACTTACCTTGGGGACATCCGGGACCCGCTCTGGTGGCCTCAGGAAAGGCCAGTCCCCATGCGAGTTGCTCGGGGGCCTCTTGGGATTCCTCTCCCTTCGATGCCAGGGCCTAAGACCTTGTGTGGAGTCGGTACCGAAACCTGAGGATTCCTCTCCAGTGCTGACATGGATCTTGGGGTACTTCTGCAGTCTCCCCAGGGGATCCAGTCCTTGTCTCGAGTGGGGGCATGCACGTGCGCTTTCCTCCCGAGCTGTAGCAGCAGTTTCGGCGCTTCCCCTGGCGTGGATCAAGGGATCTGTGGCTTTCCCTTCGAGGCTTTCCCTTGAGGCTTTCCCACGAGGCTTTCCCACGAGGCTTTCCCACAGGGCTGTCCCACGTGCCACCGTGGTGTGAGTCAATCCTCCTCTTGAAAGTCGAGGCAGTGCAGGGAAAACAGGTTTCCCTGGAATGGACTGAGATATCTGGGGACTCTGGGAATGGTGGCATGACCCTGGAAATTCTCTCGCCTTTCCTGTGGAGAGCGCCTCCTCTTGAGATGCGACGGGAACGCAGGGAATTCTATCCCGACCTCGCAGGGAAAGGATCCCTCCTCTCGAGCTAGGGAGGCGGAAACGGGGCCTCCTCAGGATGTGGGGGGAACTCTCGTGCTTCCTCTCGAGTGGAGACTGGTATGTCGGGGAACTTCTTGAGTTGCAGCAGGGTGTGAAGGACCTTCTGGAGTCTCTCCAGGGGAGTCAGTCCTCGTCTCGAGTGGGGGCACGCACGTGCGCTTTCCTCCCGAGCTGTAGCAGCAGTGGCGCTCTTCCCTTCGCGTGGATCAAGGGATCTGTGGCTTTCAATTGAGGCTTTCCCACGAGCCTTTCCAGGAGGCTTTCCCACAGGGCTCTCCACCTGCCACCGTGGTATGAGTCGATCCTCGGCAGGAAAGTCGAGGCAGTGCACGGAAAACAGGTTTTCCCTGGAATGGACTGAGACATCTGGCGGGACTCTGGGAATGGTGGCACGACCCTGGCAGTTCCTCTCGCCTTTAGTGTGATAGCGCCTCCTCTTGAGATGCGACGGGAACGCGGGAATTCTTTCCCGACCACGCAGGGAAAGGATCCCTCCTCTCGAGCTAGAAGCCGGAAACGGGGCTACTCTGGATGTGGGCAGAACTCTCCTGCTTCCACTCGAGTGGAGACGGGTATGTCGGGAACTTCTTGAGTTGCAGCAAGGGTGTGGATGACTCATTGGAAGTTTTTAAAGGTTAGGTGTGATTAGCCTCGAGACGCCTCAGCGGAAATGGGGTCTCATTTCGCCTAGACGGGGGAACCTCCTGGATTTTCTCGAGTTGCAGCAGGTGCTCTCGACTTATGTCGGGGACCTCAGGGACCTGCTCTGGTGGCCTCAGGAAAGGCCAGTCCCCAAGCAAGTTGCTCGGGGGCCTCTAGAGATTCCTCTCCCGTCGATGCCGGGGCCTAAGATCTTGTGTGGAGTCGGTGCCAGAAATGGAGCATTCCTCTACAGTGCTGACATTGGATCTTGGGGTACTTCTGGAGTCTCCCCAGGGGAGTCAGTCCTCGTATGGAAGTGGGGCATGCACGTGCGCTTTCGTCCCGAGCTGTAGCAGCAGTGTCGCGCTTCCCTTCCCGTGGATCAAGGGATCTGTGGCTTTCCCTAGAGGCTTTCCCACGAAACTTTCTCACGAGGCTTTCCCACGAGGCTATCCCACAGTGCTGTCCCACGTGCCACCGTGGTGTGAGTTGATCCTCGACTTGAAAGTCGAGGCAGTGCAGGGAAATCAGGTTTCCCTGGAATGGACGGAGACATCTGGTGTCTCTGGGAATGATGGTAAGACCCTGGAGTTCCTCTCGCCCTTCCTGTGGAGAGCGCCTCCTCTTGAGATGCGACGGGAACGCCGGGAATTCTGTCCCGAACACGCAGCGAAAGGATGCCTCCTCTCGAGGTAGGAGGCGGAAACGGGGCTCCTTTGGATGTGGGCGGGACTCTCATGCTTCCTCTCGAGTGGAGACGGGTATGTCGGGGAACTTCTTGTGTTGCATCAAGGGTGTAAAGGACCCTTTGGAAGTTCCAGAGGTTAGGTGTGATTTGCCTGGAGACGCCTCAGCGGAAATGGGCCTCATCTCGCTGGAGGGGAGAACCTCCTGGATTTTCTCGATTTGCGGCAGGTGCTCTCGACTTTCCACGGGGACCTCAGGGACCCGGTCTGGTGGCCTCAGGAAAGGCCAGTCCCCATGCGAGTTGCTCAAGGGCCTCCCGGGATTCCGCGCCCGTTGATGCCAGAGCATAAGACCTTGTGTGGAGTTAGCACCGGAAACCTGAGGATTCCTCTCCAGTGCTGACATGGATCTTGGGGTACTTCTGGAGTCTCGCCAGGGGCGTCAGTCCTCGTCTCGAGTGGGGGCATGCACGTGCGCTTTCCTCCGGAGTTGTAGCGGCAGTGTCACCCTTCCCTTCGCGTGGATCAAGGGATCTGTGGCTTTCCCTCGAGGCTTTCCCTTGAGGCTTTCCGACGAGGCTTTCCCACAGGGCTGACCCACGTGCCACCGTGGTGTGAGTCGATCCTCGGTATGAAAGTCGAGGCAGTGCAGGGAAAGCAGGTTTCCCTGGAATGGACTGAGACATCTGGGGGGACTCTGGGAATGGTGGCATGACCGTGGAGTTCCTCTCGCCTTTCCTGTGGAGAGCGCCTCCTCTTGAGATGCGACGGAACGCCGGGAATTCTTTCCCGAACACGCAGGGAAAGGGTCCCTCCTCTCGAGCTTGGAGGCGGAAACGGGGCTCCTTTTGGATGCCGGGCGAGATTCTCGTGCTTCCTCTCGATTGGAGACGGGTATGTCGGGAACATCTTGAGTTGCAAGAAGGGTGTGAAAGACCCTTTGGAAGTTCCAGATGTTAGATGTGATTAGCTCCAGACCCCTCAGCGGAAATGGGCTTCATCTCGCCTGGAGGGGAGAACCTCCTGGATTTTCTCGAGTTGCGGCAGGTGCTCTCGAATTATAAT
>NW_017199490.1:0-7321 GCF_001704415.2 Capra hircus | reverse complement strand
GTACTGGAGTCGCACTTAGCTTCGTGGAAGCAGGGATTTCAGCTTGACGGGACTTGCTGCCTCTCTTCCCCGAGGAGGCTCGCTTCCCTGCTGGCTGTGCACTCGCCTATCAGGCGGGGCGCAGGGCTCCTCCAGCAGGTCTTGCCTCAGGGGCTGCTTCCCCTGAGTTGGGGGCTGTGGGCAGGAACCCAGACACGCAGGATCAGGCCCCAACACCTGCACATGTCTCTGCTGGGGAGGAGAGTGCTAGGGAACCTACGTCTGTCATACACTTTCTGGGCACCCAAGGAATCAGCCTCCGTGTGTGCGGGGCTGAAAACCCCAGCCAGGGGCCCTGGGAGCCTGGTGCTCTCGGCGGCGCTGATTCTAGGGCGGCCTAGAAACCGCTGGAGGAGCCCTGCAGTTGCCCTTCCCTTCCCTCTGACAGAGCTCTTCACTGCTGAAGCCCTTGGCAGTGTGCAACCCACCACCCCCTAAGCCCTCCCCAACCACGCCTGGCACCTATGTGCAAAGGCAAAGGGCAGGATTGGAGCTGAGGCAAGGAAGGCACCAGTGGCGTCTCCCAGGCTCGCTCAGACAGCTCCTTCCTGGGGAGGGAGCCTAAAAGCAAGGCAAGTCTGGGCAAGGCGAGCCCCCGGCCGAGCAGCCTCGCGCCAGAAACTCTGCCAGATCGGGGCTCTGAGCAGAGCTAGAGCTCTGCCGTACTGGAGGCCCACTTAGCTCCGTGCAAGCAGGGCTTTCCTCTTGACTGGGCTCGGCTGCCTCCTCTTCTCCCGAGGAGGCTCGCTACACTGCTGGCTGTGCTCTCGCCTATCAGGCGGGCGCGCAGGGCTCCTCCAGCAGGTCTTGCCTCAGGGGCTGCTTCCCCTGAGTTGAGGCTGTGGGCGGGAACCCAGACACGCAGGATAAGGCCCCAACCACCTGCACATGTCTCTGCTGGGGAGGAGAGTGCTAGGGAACCTACGTCTCTCACACACTTTCTAGGCACCCACGGAGTCAGCCTCTGGGAGTGTGGGGATGCAAAACCCAGCCAGGGGCCCTTGGAACCTGGTGCTCTCCGTGCGGAGCTTTGTCTGGGCGGCCAAGGAACCGCTGAAGGAGCCCTGCTGTTGCCCTTCGCTTCCCTCTGACAGAGCTTTCACTGCTGGAGCCCTTGGCAGTGTGCAACCCACCAGCCCCTAAGCCCTCCTCAAGGACGCTTGGGACCTAAGTGCAAAGGCAAGGCAGGGGTAGAGCTGAAGCCAGGAAGGCGCCAGTGGCGTTTCCGAGCCTCACACAGCCTGCTCCTTCCTGGGGAGGGAGCCTTAAAGCAAGGCAAGTCTGCGCAAGGCTCGCCTATGGCAGAGCATCTTGGTGCCAGGAACTCTGCCAGATCGGGCCTCTGAACAGAGCTAGAGATCTGCCGTACTGGAGTCGCACTTAGCTTCGTGTAAGCAGGGATTTCAGCTTGACGGGGACTTGCTGCCTCCTCTTCCCCCGAGGAGGCTCGCTTCCCTGCTGGCTGTGCACTCGCCTATCAGGCGGGGGCGCAGGGCTCCTCCAGCAGGTCTTGCCTCAGGGGCTGCTTCCCCTGAGTTGGGGCTGTGGGCAGGAACCCAGACACGCAGGATCAGGCCCCAAACACCTGCACATGTCTCTGCTGGGGAGGAGAGTGCTAGGGAACCTACGTCTGTCATACACTTTCTGGGCACCCAAGGAATCAGCCTCCGTGTGTGCGGGGCTGAAAACCCCAGCCAGGGGACCTGGGAGCCTGGTGCTCTCCGTGTGGCGCTGAATCTGGGCGGCCAAGCAACCGCTGGAGGAGCCCTGCAGTTGCCCTTCCCTTCCCTCTGACAGAATTCTCACTGCTGGAGCCCTTGGCAGTGTGGCAACCCACCAGCCCCTAAGCTCTCCTTAAGGAGGACTGGGACCTAAGTGCAAAGGCAAGGCAGGATTGGAGCTGAGGCAAGAAAGGCGCCAGTGGCGACTCCCAGGCTCCTGCTGCCTGCTCCTTCCTGGAGAGGCAGCCTAAAAGCAAGGCAAGTCTGGGCAAGGCTAGCCCCCGGCAGAGCAGCCTCGCGCCAGGAACTCTGCCAGATCGGGGCTCTGAGCAGAGCTAGAGCTCTGCCGTACTGGAGGCGCACTTAGCTCCGTGCAAGCAGGGCTTTCAACTTGACGGGGCTGGGCTGCCTCCTCTTCCCCCGAGGAGGCTCGCTTCCCTGCTGGCTGTGCACTCGCCTATCAGGCGGGGGCGCAGGGCTCCTCCAGCAGGTCTTGCCTCAGGGGCTGCTTCCCCTGAGTTGGGGCTGTGGGCAGGAACCCAGACACGCAGGATCAGGCCCCAAACCACCTGCACATGTCTCTGCTGG
Organism: Capra hircus; assembly: GCF_001704415.2. Classification (NCBI taxonomy): domain Eukaryota; kingdom Metazoa; phylum Chordata; class Mammalia; order Artiodactyla; family Bovidae; genus Capra; species Capra hircus. The sequence goes on along the minus strand of NW_017199490.1, from coordinate 4,973 downwards.
GGAGGAGAGTGCTAGGGAACCTACGTCTGTCATACACTTTCTGGGCACCCAAGGAATCAGCCTCCGTGTGTGCGGGGCTGAAAACCCCAGCCAGGGGCCCTGGGAGCCTGGTGCTCTCGGTGCGGCGCTGATTCTAGGCGGCCTAGAAACCGCTGGAGGAGCCCTGCAGTTGCCCTTCCCTTCCCTCTGACAGAGCTCTCACTGCTGAAGCCCTTGGCAGTGTGCAACCCACCACCCCCTAAGCCCTCCCCAACGACGCCTGGCACCTATGTGCAAAGGCAAGGCAGGATTGGAGCTGAGGCAAGGAAGGCACCAGTGGCGTCTCCCAGGCTCGCTCAGACAGCTCCTTCCTGGGGAGGGAGCCTAAAAGCAAGGCAAGTCTGGGCAAGGCGAGCCCCCGGCCGAGCAGCCTCGCGCCAGAAACTCTGCCAGATCGGGGCTCTGAGCAGAGCTAGAGCTCTGCCGTACTGGAGGCCCACTTAGCTCCGTGCAAGCAGGGCTTTCCTCTTGACTGGGCTCGGCTGCCTCCTCTTCTCCCGAGGAGGCTCGCTACACTGCTGGCTGTGCTCTCGCCTATCAGGCGGGCGCGCAGGGCTCCTCCAGCAGGTCTTGCCTCAGGGGCTGCTTCCCCTGAGTTGAGGCTGTGGGCGGGAACCCAGACACGCAGGATAAGGCCCCAACCACCTGCACATGTCTCTGCTGGGGAGGAGAGTGCTAGGGAACCTACGTCTCTCACACACTTTCTAGGCACCCACGGAGTCAGCCTCTGGGAGTGTGGGGATGCAAAACCCAGCCAGGGGCCCTTGGAACCTGGTGCTCTCCGTGCGGAGCTTTGTCTGGGCGGCCAAGGAACCGCTGAAGGAGCCCTGCTGTTGCCCTTCGCTTCCCTCTGACAGAGCTTTCACTGCTGGAGCCCTTGGCAGTGTGCAACCCACCAGCCCCTAAGCCCTCCTCAAGGACGCTTGGGACCTAAGTGCAAAGGCAAGGCAGGGGTAGAGCTGAAGCCAGGAAGGCGCCAGTGGCGTTTCCGAGCCTCACACAGCCTGCTCCTTCCTGGGGAGGGAGCCTTAAAGCAAGGCAAGTCTGCGCAAGGCTCGCCTATGGCAGAGCATCTTGGTGCCAGGAACTCTGCCAGATCGGGCCTCTGAACAGAGCTAGAGATCTGCCGTACTGGAGTCGCACTTAGCTTCGTGTAAGCAGGGATTTCAGCTTGACGGGGACTTGCTGCCTCCTCTTCCCCCGAGGAGGCTCGCTTCCCTGCTGGCTGTGCACTCGCCTATCAGGCGGGGGCGCAGGGCTCCTCCAGCAGGTCTTGCCTCAGGGGCTGCTTCCCCTGAGTTGGGGCTGTGGGCAGGAACCCAGACACGCAGGATCAGGCCCCAAACACCTGCACATGTCTCTGCTGGGGAGGAGAGTGCTAGGGAACCTACGTCTGTCATACACTTTCTGGGCACCCAAGGAATCAGCCTCCGTGTGTGCGGGGCTGAAAACCCCAGCCAGGGGACCTGGGAGCCTGGTGCTCTCCGTGTGGCGCTGAATCTGGGCGGCCAAGCAACCGCTGGAGGAGCCCTGCAGTTGCCCTTCCCTTCCCTCTGACAGAATTCTCACTGCTGGAGCCCTTGGCAGTGTGCAACCCACCAGCCCCTAAGCTCTCCTTAAGGAGGACTGGGACCTAAGTGCAAAGGCAAGGCAGGATTGGAGCTGAGGCAAGAAAGGCGCCAGTGGCGACTCCCAGGCTCCTGCTGCCTGCTCCTTCCTGGAGAGGCAGCCTAAAAGCAAGGCAAGTCTGGGCAAGGCTAGCCCCCGGCAGAGCAGCCTCGCGCCAGGAACTCTGCCAGATCGGGGCTCTGAGCAGAGCTAGAGCTCTGCCGTACTGGAGGCGCACTTAGCTCCGTGCAAGCAGGGCTTTCAACTTGACGGGGCTGGGCTGCCTCCTCTTCCCCCGAGGAGGCTCGCTTCCCTGCTGGCTGTGCACTCGCCTATCAGGCGGGGGCGCAGGGCTCCTCCAGCAGGTCTTGCCTCAGGGGCTGCTTCCCCTGAGTTGGGGCTGTGGGCAGGAACCCAGACACGCAGGATCAGGCCCCAACCACCTGCACATGTCTCTGCTGGGGAGGAGAGTGCTAGGGAACCTACGTCTGTCATACACTTTCTGGGCACCCAAGGAATCAGCCTCCGTGTGTGCGGGGCTGAAAACCCCAGCCAGGGGCCCTGGGAGCCTGGTGCTCTCGGTGCGGCGCTGATTCTAGGCGGCCTAGAAACCGCTGGAGGAGCCCTGCAGTTGCCCTTCCCTTCCCTCTGACAGAGCTCTCACTGCTGAAGCCCTTGGCAGTGTGCAACCCACCACCCCCTAAGCCCTCCCCAACGACGCCTGGCACCTATGTGCAAAGGCAAGGCAGGATTGGAGCTGAGGCAAGGAAGGCACCAGTGGCGTCTCCCAGGCTCGCTCAGACAGCTCCTTCCTGGGGAGGGAGCCTAAAAGCAAGGCAAGTCTGGGCAAGGCGAGCCCCCGGCCGAGCAGCCTCGCGCCAGAAACTCTGCCAGATCGGGGCTCTGAGCAGAGCTAGAGCTCTGCCGTACTGGAGGCCCACTTAGCTCCGTGCAAGCAGGGCTTTCCTCTTGACTGGGCTCGGCTGCCTCCTCTTCTCCCGAGGAGGCTCGCTACACTGCTGGCTGTGCTCTCGCCTATCAGGCGGGCGCGCAGGGCTCCTCCAGCAGGTCTTGCCTCAGGGGCTGCTTCCCCTGAGTTGAGGCTGTGGGCGGGAACCCAGACACGCAGGATAAGGCCCCAACCACCTGCACATGTCTCTGCTGGGGAGGAGAGTGCTAGGGAACCTACGTCTCTCACACACTTTCTAGGCACCCACGGAGTCAGCCTCTGGGAGTGTGGGGATGCAAAACCCAGCCAGGGGCCCTTGGAACCTGGTGCTCTCCGTGCGGAGCTTTGTCTGGGCGGCCAAGGAACCGCTGAAGGAGCCCTGCTGTTGCCCTTCGCTTCCCTCTGACAGAGCTTTCACTGCTGGAGCCCTTGGCAGTGTGCAACCCACCAGCCCCTAAGCCCTCCTCAAGGACGCTTGGGACCTAAGTGCAAAGGCAAGGCAGGGGTAGAGCTGAAGCCAGGAAGGCGCCAGTGGCGTTTCCGAGCCTCACACAGCCTGCTCCTTCCTGGGGAGGGAGCCTTAAAGCAAGGCAAGTCTGCGCAAGGCTCGCCTATGGCAGAGCATCTTGGTGCCAGGAACTCTGCCAGATCGGGCCTCTGAACAGAGCTAGAGATCTGCCGTACTGGAGTCGCACTTAGCTTCGTGTAAGCAGGGATTTCAGCTTGACGGGGACTTGCTGCCTCCTCTTCCCCCGAGGAGGCTCGCTTCCCTGCTGGCTGTGCACTCGCCTATCAGGCGGGGGCGCAGGGCTCCTCCAGCAGGTCTTGCCTCAGGGGCTGCTTCCCCTGAGTTGGGGCTGTGGGCAGGAACCCAGACACGCAGGATCAGGCCCCAAACACCTGCACATGTCTCTGCTGGGGAGGAGAGTGCTAGGGAACCTACGTCTGTCATACACTTTCTGGGCACCCAAGGAATCAGCCTCCGTGTGTGCGGGGCTGAAAACCCCAGCCAGGGGCCCTGGGAGCCTGGTGCTCTCCGTGTGCGCGCTGAATCTGGGCGGCCAAGCAAACCGCTGGAGGAGCCCTGCAGTTGCCCTTCCCTTCCCTCTGACAGAATTCTCACTGCTGGAGCCCTTGGCAGTGTGCAACCCCACCAGCCCCTAAGCCTCTCCTTAAGGAGGACTGGGACCTATGTGCAAAGGCAAGGCAGGATTGGAGCTGAGGCAAGGAAGGCACCAGTGGCGACTCCCAGGCTCGCTCAGACAGCTCCTTCCTGGGGAGGGAGCCTAAAAGCAAGGCAAGTCTGGGCAAGGCGAGCCCCGGCCGAGCAGCCTCGCGCCAGAAACTCTGCCAGATCGGGGCTCTGAGCAGAGCTAGAGCTCTGGCCGTACTGGAGGCCCACTTAGCTCCGTGCAAGCAGGGCTTTCCTCTTGACTGGGCTCGGCTGCCTCCTCTTCTCCCGAGGAGGCTCGCTACACTGCTGGCTGTGCTCTCGCCTATCAGGCGGGTGCGCGCAGGGCTCCTCCAGCAGGTCTTGCTCAGGGGCTGCTTCCCCTGAGTTGAGGCTGTGGGCGGGAACCCAGACACGCAGGATCAAGGCCCCAACCACCTGCACATGTCTCTGCTGGGGAGGAGAGTGCTAGGGAACCTACGTCTCTCACACACTTTTAGGCACCCACGGAGTCAGCCTCTGGGAGTGTGGGGATGCAAAACCCAGCCAGGGGCCCTTGGAACCTGGTGCTCTCCGTGCGGAGCTTTGTCTGGGGCGGCCAAGGAACCGCTGAAGGAGCCCTGCTGTTGCCCTTCGCTTCCCTCTGACAGAGCTTTCACTGCTGAGCCCTTGCAGTGTGCAACCCACCAGCCCCTAAGCCCTCCTCAAGGACGCTTGGGACCTAAGTGTCAAAGGCAAGGCAGGGGTAGAGCTGAAGCCAGGAAGGCGCCAGTGGCGTTTCCGAGCTCACACAGCCTGCTCCTTCCTGGGGAGGGAGCCTTAAAGCAAGGCAAGTCTGCGCAAGGCTCGCCTATGGCAGAGCATCTTGGTGCCAGGAACTCTGCCAGATCGGGGCTCTGAACAGAGCTAGAGATCTGCCGTACTGGAGTCGCACTTAGCTTCGGTGCAAGCAGGGATTTCAGCTTGACGGGCTTGCTGCCTCTCTTCCCCGAGGAGGCTCGCTTCCCTGCTGGCTGTGCTCTCGCCTATCAGGCGGGGCGCAGGGCTCCTCCAGCAGGTCTTGCCTCAGGGGCTGCTTCCCCTGAGTTGGGGCTGTGGGCAGGAACCCAGACACGCAGGATCAGGGCCCCAACACCTGCACATGTCTCTGCTGGGGAGGAGAGTGCTAGGGAAACCTACGTCTGTCATACACTTTCTGGGCACCCA